>NC_143394.1:41942659-42095957 GCF_980474605.1 Leiobunum rupestre
TTGCGGGGAGTACCCTTAAAATCGGTCAGATTACAATGTTATTTTCAATGGGAAAATTCCATTTTGTGTTGTCAAAAACATTTTTGGTTGCCATGGCCAAACGGTTGCCTATGGAGACATTTCCCTTTTTCAAGTAACATGAAGGCTTACCAAACCCCCGAGTTTGAAAACAATCGGTGGGTTACACCTCGGGTCGTCTCCTTATTAATGCGCAATACCTTGAATTTGGAGTAAATAGCAAAACCGGCGAAGATTAGCAACACTTTGTAAACTAACATCAACCCCGTACTGATGTAGACAGACCTGTACGCGTTTTAAATATATAATCAGTTGTGTCAACAATTAATGTCAAAGTAATATGGGTTATAGTGTATGAGTAAGTTACGCCTTTTACGAAAACATAATGACAAACCTCTGTGCAGCTTTCGCGTCCCTGACGCTCAGTAATCTTTGTACACCGGCTTGATTTGTGCTGTAGTTTTTAGCTGCCAGCAGAAAACCCGAAGTACACAGGGCCCAAACAGAGTACCTCGTGTCTTCGCTTTCGTGCAAACTAGGCGCAGATGTTTTATTAATGTATAGTTACCATTTTACTTATTAAACCAATCTATAAATGCCTCAGCCCATTTAAATATTAAACTAACTATCATTTTTGGTTGCCATGGGAAAACTAAAGCCCATTGCAATTTTCATACTACCATAAGGTCTACCCAACAAAATCGGTGATAACCACCTCGGGTAGTCTCCTTGTAAGTGCTATTTATCGTGGATCAGTGAATTTAACATTTATGCCATCAATTTTAACAGATCTATGCTAGGACTGATTTTCTCTTAGGTTCAGAAAGAGTTATATCACTTTTCTGGCAAACCTGCAAACCTAATTGCTTGGCTAATATGTAGATTTGAGTAAAAAACGACAATCATTTATGATTTATCGGTTACATTTTTAAACAAATCATTGTATATAGTGCAATAACTATATCTCTTTGATTGCATGAATTTTCCTTGTGGAATATCGCTATGGTTTGAAATATACGTTCTTCGCGTAACCTTAATTATATACAAACAAATAAACAATTTCAATTGTTAATGTTTTAACCAAAAAGTAGTCAAGTTGCAAATCCTACCAAAAAACGATATATAGTCTTTGTGAAGAGCTTGATTACCTTGAAATTTATGGTTTTTTGGAAACTGCTATATTATTTCCCCCTATTAACTTACTCGAAATGCAGTCTTTGTCCTTTGTAATTTTGCACGCAAGTTTCGACAATACCGCCAGCGTCGTATATCCCGAACCCCATAATCAGTCCGAAACAGGTGAACATCAATATGGTTTGTAGCACATCCGTCCAAATCACGGCTTTATATCCACCCTTGAAATATAAAAGAAAATAGCGAGCTTACACGTGGTATAGCTGCACACGCACTGAGGGTGCTCTTTTGCGATTAAAGATAAATTATTTAATAACCATACTAATACCAACATCTTGGTATCTTTTAATTTCTTGTTAAAGTTACGGTAACTTTTTAATATTCGAAAAATAAAATTATGATAGAATATATTTGTAATTGTTATTAATAATAATAAAATTATTTGGGTGAGAATTTAGCTTCATTAAAGGTTTCTAAAATGTTTCATTAATAGTTTGTCTATAAAATGTGCTCCTTTCTTTAACGCAATGGGCGATAATTTGGGCTATTTTAAAAATAAAATTCGAAACGATTTGAAACCGTCATTTATACGTGACCACCACTAGAATACGTGAAGGGAGAACTTGTAGGAGTGCACAAGTAGCTCTATTGTGTACAGTTTGGACACCGACACATTTTCTACGCGAGCATAAAAATACGGGACTTACCAAGACGCAATAAAAGACGCAAACTGCTCCCGTGACGCTGCTGGTCAGCATGTACGGAATGCCGGTAACCGTGGTTAACGACAAAGCTGGGATGTATAAAACTACACCCAAATAGAACGCCTAAATGGGGGATTTAAATTATAAAGAAGTCAATAAAATATTTGCCGGAGAGAAGTATGCATCTTCCTATACTGACAGTATTTTTTCGCTGGAAATATTTAAACACGTTTCGGACAGTACAGTGCTTTTCTAAAACTATTTAGTCGGTGAAATACAATTTATAAATATCAATAGGCAAGGTTAAGTATACATTTTACATTATTAGGTGAAGTAAGACACCGGAGTTACATTTTATGCAGAAATGGCTGGTTATTACTAGAGCAAAATGCCAGCGCCGGAACAAAGTAATGGAGATACTAGAATGTACTGTCACTACTAGTGTCGTGACGAAGCTAGAGGTCCTTATTATTCCATTGTTAGACTTGACAACTAGTATTTATGAAATTGGTAGTCTGAACAACAAGTATTTATGAAATTGGTAGTCTGAACAACAAGTATTTATGCCATTGGTAGTCTGTACAGCAAGTATTTATGCCATTGGTAGTCTTGGCAACAAGTATTTATGACATTGGTAGTCTTGGCAACAAGTATTTATGCCATTGGTAGTCTTGGCAACAAGTATTTATGCCATTGGTAGTCTTGGCAACAAGTATTTATGCCTTTGCTAGTCTTGACAACAATAATTTATGCCATTGGTTGTCTTGACAACAAGTATTTATGCCACTGTTAGTCATGACAACAATTAGTATTCATTCCAATAGTGGTAGTCTTGACAACAATTAGTATTTACAGAAATCCATACCTCTACTTTACGAAGCGTGTTTTTAAAAGCACGCGTCGTCTGCTTAGAGGACGACAAACACGGTTACGTCACTAAAGGCGAAAGTTTCTTCTTAGATCCTCATTGTGACAAGTTTAATGACAAGGGCAATAAGGCCGCGACGGCTAGCTTCGACTCAATAAAGAATAAATCACCGTTAGGTCTAATATTTTTTAGCATTGCTACTCGTTGATTTTAAATGTTAACCCTCTCGGTCGCGGCCATTTGCTTTAGTTAATAGAAATTAGGTCTCGTTGGTGGTCTGGTCGAAAAACCAGGTGCAGCTGTTTATCCAGACGGGTCTTTTTCACTCAACGTATAATTAACCACTGGAATGAGCTCCCCTCTGCCGTCAAAACTAAATCATCGGTTGGTTCTTTTAAATCACGTTTGGACAAGTTTCGGGGCTGGACGTTCTAGTCATTCTCCATTTCCCCCTTGTTTTATATTATTGTATAGTGTGTTGTACTATTCACCGCTTAATCTCTTTAGCTTTCCCAATTAACCTGTTCTTGTCTGTACATAATTTTTATACCGTTCCGCTTAGTTTTCTTATTATCGGTATTATTTCCCGTCTCATCAACCCCTTGCCCCCTTTGTTTATTTTTTATCTATATCTCTGTCTTGTGTTGGTAATCTTGTTTTGTATTTTTTTGTTTTATGTTAATATTGTTTTTGAATGCTTGGTGTACGTAATGTTAGTGCGTACTCAGGAGCCCAATAAGTGTATTTCACTTTCTCTATCCTGACAATAAAGTATTATTATTATTGTTTTTAACTTTTTTCATTCTTAATTCTTTTTGAAGAAATCCAGTCAGGATTTCGATTTCTTGGAAAGTGTAAGGGATTTATTTCAGTGTCGGACCCCTCACGCGCGATGGTGTGAAGGTACATATTTTATTTGTATAGCCGAAATAGATACTTCTCTCTTACATATACGACATACTTCTGATCATACTTACATTACCGGCTAAATAAATAAACGAGAATAGTAACCTCATCGTCCGGTCATAACGTAGTTCCAAATACTGGTCATTGAAAAGAAATAGTTTAATATTTTTTATTATAAATAATTAAGAATGCATTCAGGTACTATGAACATAAGGTAAAATTATTAGTCATGGTAGCAGAAGTTCGTTTACTTGTAATCACTAAATGCGCGTATAAATGGTCTGTGTATAAGAATGTCACGAAAGCAGACAAACTTTAAAATCCACGCAGTCTCATATTCTTAGGTACCTCAATTCATTCTTGTAACAATATCCACGACAGGTTCATAAATTTGTTACAGCTCCACAAGATGGATTTATGACGGACGCGTTGATCTCTTGTTACTGGGGGGAACACCTTTTGGGTAGGTTGAAACTCGTTCTTGACGTCACAAGGTGCCGAGGAAAGGGGGAAGAGAAGGACTGCCGTGTGACTAAGTCAGGCACTACGAGAAAAGACAGGGGAGCGACATCTTGTGACGTGAAGTGCATCTCTGCACTGTTGGAAATATTTCCTATCCTATACTAAATAAGCCTGGTGACTGGCCCGTCACGCCCATAGATATATGAAATAGTATAGATCCACAATTCTACGAGGGACTGGTACGGAAGTGACAGCTAGCTCTGGATGCGATACGTTATAGCGCCATCTTTCCACCAAAAGCAAAACCATGACACGTGACTTCAACTCCACGTTATCTCTTGGGCTATCAACATTATTAGGCTTAATCTACCGCGTTTTTTTTCAAATACTAATTTTGGTCACCGATAGATGACACTATTACGTAGCGCATCCAGAAAATATTTTCAAATACTAATTTTTGTCACCGATAGATGGCACTATTACGTAGCGCACCCAGAAAATATTTTTCAAATTCTAATTTTGGTCACCGATAGATGGCACTATTACGTAGCGCACCCAGAAAATATTTTCAAATACTAATTTTTGTCACCGATAGATGGCACTATTACGTAGCGCACCCAGAAAATATTTTTCAAATTCTAATTTTGGTCACCGATAGATGGCACTATTACGTAGCGCATCTAGAAAATATAGGTCTTCTGCTAACTGTCTCTTCCGTGTTCTTCCCAATGGCCCCTATGCAGCGTAAGGTATCTATGCTCTTTTATATATCTATGGTCACGCCAAACAAGCCCACTTGATATCCGCTTAGGTTATCCTTACCTCGTACACGCTGACGTACTCCATTTGATGAAATACGGGAACTATGAAGATCGCCACGACTATTTTACCAGCCGCGCTGGCCATAGTAGAGAACTGGTACTGCGCTCCGTACAAGTACATCTCCCCGATTCCCCCGGCCATCGAAATCGCGGACATAATGGTGGCCATGATAGAAAACGATACCTTTATAAAATTTCGAAATATAAAAAAAGTATGCCGATAATTTTGTTTGTAAATTGAGATTTACTGGTATGACTGCCATGTTTCGATTGGCAAGCAAATAGTTGACCACCGTGTCTTCCGGTGCACCCTTCTTTTTGCGACCGGTTATAACTCCGATCAAGGCACAGATCATCATGGTGATGCAGAATATCACGTAATCCCAGATGGTCAAGTATGCTGGTCCCACCTCCATGCTGAGCGTTTTCTTAAAAATATAAAGACAATTTCATTGGAGAGACAGTGTTGCCAGTTGATCGGGTTGGGCTTCTTTAAAAAGTACGATACTTGGGCGAGAGGCGAATTTTGGGGCATGTTTTGGTGGGAATAACACTAATTTATTAATTTATTCAACGAATGTCGCTAGGATATTATGCTGAAATAATTTAATGGGCAACATTTTGAAAATTGATTATTTTTATGGCCAAGGCTTACCGCGAAATGCCGGATTAACCAATAGGCCGAATAGGCCTGGGCCTAGGGCACCAAGCCTACAAGGGGCACCAAGAGGGTTCGAGAAAAATAAAAGTACAAAACTTTCATCATTTGCTTTTCACAAAATATTTTCCGGAGTAATTTTAGTAAATGCGTCCACCCCTATGAACCAAAATCGTTTGATTGTCACATTCTCTGACGGGCTGCCGTCTAGCCCCTGACGACATACTAAATCTGGCAGCAAAATGAATTTTCCTTCCATTTCTCAATTATAAATTGAGGAAGCGCCTAGCTCGCTTCGCTCGCTATTGAAAGGGGGCATCAAAATTAACTTGGGCCTAGGGCTCCATAAAGTTTTAATCCGGCCCTGACTTTGTAAAATATAAAAACTCCTCTTTTCGATTGAACGAAAATAGGTCAAAATGTTATTTATTATTATCAAGTTATAATGTAGTAGTAGTAGTTAGTAGTGATGTTTTTTGAATATTTAATTGGTGCCTGTTAAAATGAAACGTTTTGTGGATTGAGTCAACGACTAACGCCTGTGTCCTGATTGGCTTAAATGATTACGCAGAAATGAGCCGCCTATTCCTGGTTTAAATGAATATATTCGTAAATAAAAATCATGCTAATATCGTCATTTTGATTATTAACCGAAACGAGTCTAGGTGGCGTAACTGAGCTAGCTTCTCCGAGGTAGCTCCCTGCTACAGACAAATTAAAATGTCATAAGAACGTTTTTTCTTATATAAAATTATCAAAATATAAACAAATGATGCGCAAATTATATTGAAATGCAAATATCATTATTTATAAAGTCAAATTTACGAAAAACGATGAGGAAAAATTAATTGCATAGATCTGCTATAGCCGCTACCTATATAGAATGTTGTCATCTGATACGATTTTGAAAACTTTTAACGTCACAGCTGTAGTGATAATAGTGGCCGCCATGACAGTTACCGTTTTTTATCAATAGGCAAATTACAATGTTGACGTAGCAGGGTTTCAGACGACAACACTCTATAGGTTTCAACGGCGAACCCAAGGGGGCGTAGCGATAGTTTTAGGTCACGAATTATATTTTTATCGCTGTAAAAAAAAACAGGAATTATTTTTAATATTCGGAAAATAAAATTTTATTAGAAAATATTTTCTTATGTTAATAATAATAATAATAAATTTATTTTGGGTATAAATTGATCGCATTTAAATAATGGGCTCATTTATGTAACAGATTGGTTTATTTTTTAATATACGATTCTGAGCGACTTTTTGGGCTAGTTTTATTTCCATTTGGGCTACACGTACCGTCACTTAAACCTGGCAACAAGAACAAATTATTATGCTTAGTATTTGAAAGTAATTTTCCCCACCACCTCAAAGTCTGTTATTATTCTGTTCTGTCATGCGTTTTCCCCATTGTATCCTCTGGAAAACCGAACGCAATGATGCTTTTATAGCCTTGATGCGCGCTTTACGTATAACACACGATAGAATATTAATTTTAACTTTCTCAAGGTAGGCACGCGGGGGAAAATAGCTTAACCGCGAAAGAGCGTGAAATACCTTACCGTGTAACAGTAGTATTTACAGTTTCCAGCGCGGCAATTTACAAAGTACGAATTAAGTAACTTTCTGAACTAAAGAGAATTTGGGAAAACAGCCAATCGTATTATCTAGTATCATCGTCCACTTTATCTACTCGAATTACCAGAGAAATTTAATGTGGACATTAACGTCATATTAATAAAATTATAAATAGTATAAACTATCTGCACTTTCTGATAAATGACTTAGAGATATCGTTGTACTAATTGCACACTGAATTTGAGAATTTATGATTCGTGGTTATTTGCGATAGCTTGTATAAAGAACGAACAAACAACCTCAATAGGGACTTGTTACTAGGAATTTTTGTACTAAGCTACATGGACAATGTAGACAGGCTCGGCAAGAGAGGGGGGAAGTTCAAGCTAGCCTTGCACCAAACGGGATTAAAGAAACGTCAGCTTCGGCAGTTCCAAGTGTATGTTAAGGCTACTTTGATACGCAGTACGGAGAGACATAGGTCAATTTGGACAAGCATATCCGCCATAGGCAGCATAGCCATTTGTCTACTTAGAGGTATCATTAACTTATGGCAGCGCTTATAGATATGGGAAAACGCGACAAGAAAAATCCGAGCGACGCTCTGCGGCCGGCCGGGAGGAAGTGCGCGTTTCGAACTGAGAATTTTAGACGGAAAAATTTGAAACGTGTTTTCGTCTCCGAAATAAATTTTTCACGAGTGTTTAATTCTTAATATGTTTTATTGTTCAGCATTTTATTATAACACTTTTAAAGAAATACCACGTATTTCATCTAAAAGAAAAGAATATATAGTAAGCCTCTATTTATACTTCGTGTTTTTCAAAATATAGTTCCGAGAAATGGCTAGAAAATATGCGCATTACATTTTGAATTTCTAAAGGCTTCAAAAGTCGCATGATGACTTAGGCCTAAGGTGGTGCCTTGGGTATTAGCCTAGCTGATTATTATTCATTAACAGCTTTAACTATAACATTTTCTAATGATTATAGAGAAACATTGAAAAATAAAATTTTATTTAAATCAAATGTTAAATATAAATATAAATGCTAAATTATTTTAAAAAATATTTAAATTCTCATTATAAATTATATTTAAATTTCAGCTTGGTTTCTTTTTCCTTGGCGTTAGCCTTCGAAACCGTATATTAAGAACCAAAATAAAAAGAACCACTTGCCGAAAACGATTCCTCCCCGCGTACAGGCGGCGCTGAGATCAACGAAAATTTGGGGGGGGGGGGGGAAACATGGTTTGCTGGGGTATAGAGAGTTTCGCGTCTCTATATGCGCAGCGACTCAAATTATCTCTGGTTTAAACCACTGCGTGGCACGAGACTCATTAACCCCGTGGATAACCCAGTTTGAAGCCACAACTTAGAGCTGTTAGGTCCATATAGATAATAAATTTTTCCGAAAGGGTTATATTCTTTGAAAACAAGTAGCAATTTAGGTACTTTGTCCATGTTCGGTGAAATTGCTTTTTTCTCGAGTTAAAATCTGATATATGTAATATCATAAGTCTATAATATTGTCCCATAAGTTTGTCACTTTGGGAAATAATTTACTGAGAGCTAGTAACGGAGTGACGTTATCACAACAAGAAAATCTCCCCCTAGCGAGGCGCTGTCAACGGCTACGTGTGACGCGTTAGCGAGCGGACGCAAAACGGCGACGAAGCCCGTAATGCAGTCTGTCTTGCGAATAGCTCTTAGTAAAATTTTGTGAAGAATAGGAAGTGTCACCCTTATGTAACTATATTATACACTTATGGTAATATTAACAGCGTTTCTTAGTTGATTTGCTATGAGAGACAATGGATAATATTCAAAACCAAATATAACCCGTTTTGTTTAGTTTTCTTTGCCATTAAAATCCAGTCACGTTTGTTAAGCGCAACTCCACGTATATTATCCACCCGCGATAGGCTAGGATTATCGAAGGTCGGGAGTTGCTAGTCTCGCGGTTCAGACCCCAATACATACACGTATTCTCGATTTCGAAGTGAAAATGAAATTAGTGAAAACGCTTGTTCCGTTTCTATCAGTATACTATTGGTCGATGACATAGTTGTCATTTTGAAGAAGATACGGCGTTCTTTTTCGCGTCTTCTTAGGCGTTTTCTGACCTCTTCCCAAGCGACCATGCTTAAAATTCTTAAATTACCCGTCTAACCTAGTTAATTTTAGCGGAATACTGCTAATGCAGGGGTCATATGATTTCTATTAACTCTAAAAATAAGTTCTTTTCAACTATATTACTGTCCATAAATTACTGTACCTCTTAAAGTCAGTGGCTCAATCGAGGGGGTAACCACTTGGAAAAAAATTGTACACCAGATTTCTGATTTCAAAATCTTTCCGATATTTTTCAAATGTTTCCACTATTCCTCAAATATTTCCGATATATATCAAATGTTTCCAGTATTTCTCAAATATTTCCGATATTTCTCAAATGTTGCCAGTATTTCTCAAATGTTGCCAGTATTTCTCAAATATTTCCGATATTTCTCAAATGTTTCCAGCATTTCTCAAATATTTCCGATATTTCTCAAATGTTTCCAGCATTTCTCAAATATTTCCGATATTTCTCAAATGTTTCCAGTATTTCTCAAATATTTCCGATATTTCTCAAATGTTTCCAGTATTTCTCAAATATTTCCGATATTTCTCAAATGTTTCCAGTATTTCTCAAATATTTCCGATATTTCTCAAATGTTTCCAGCATTTCTCAAATATTTCTGATATTTCTCAAATATTTCCGATATTTCTCAAATGTTTCCAGCATTTCTCAAATATTTCTGATATTTCTCAAATGTTTCCAGTATTTCTCAAATATTTCCGATATTTCTCAAATGTTTCCAGTATTTCTCAAATATTTCCGATATTTCTCAAATGTTTCCAGTATTTCTCAAATATTTCCGATATTTCTCAAATGTTTCCAGCATTTCTCAAATATTTCCGATATTTCTCAAATGTTTCCAGTATTTCTCAAATATTTCCGATATTTCTCAAATGTTTCCAGTATTTCTCAAATATTTCCGATATTTCTCAAATGTTTCCAGTATTTCTCAAATATTTCCGATATTTCTCAAATGTTTCCAGCATTTCTCAAATATTTCTGATAATTCTCAAATATTTCCGATATTTCTCAAATGTTTCCAGCATTTCTCAAATATTTCTGATATTTCTCAAATGTTTCCAGTATTTCTCAAATATTTCCGATATTTCTCAAATGTTTCCAGTATTTCTCAAATATTTCCGATATTTCTCAAATGTTTCCAGTATTTCTCAAATATTTCCGATATTTCTCAAATATTTCCGATATTTCTCGGGATTTCTAATATTTCTCGTGGATTTCTAATATTTCCTATATTTCTTGTGGTTTTCTAGATTTCCGGAAATAATTATTTGGATTTCTCGCTATTTGTACATGTACACCATATTTCTTAAGTGGCTACCCCCTCGGGCTCAATATTCTTAATTTCCAATTCAAAATAACGGTAGAAAAGCCTCCGATCAGATTAGGATAAATTTTCGACGGCGCAAACAACTGCCATTTTCAGTTTGGAGATAATAATTTCTCAGCCGGCCAAAAATAATAACAGTAGTGGCAAATTAAGACTATTTTGTTTAAGAACCGATAATGACGTATTTTCATTTTGAGGAGTAGTATCGACTACGACTGGTTGAGATATTAAAAGTTTACTTACGGGGACTAAACAACTGTCGTATATTTTTGCCGAGGGGCTAACCACTATCCGTAATCGATGTACAAGCCCGTAGCTTTGACTGTACTAAAATGATTACGTAATCGATTACCGATTCCGCACTATTACTCGCTGTAATCGGTGTACAGAATTTAAGGAAGTGGTTAGACCTTCGATATTGGCAGGCTTATCGTAAATTATAATAAGTTAAAATATGAAAAAGTACCCACCTTTATCAACGCAGATTGTAGTAAATTAGGTATTCTTTACGAATGAAAAGTAATTTTAACTGAGAAATTGCCGTAACTTTTCGTCCTGTGATAAAATTTTAATATTTACTCCCTCAGGCAACAATAGAGGGCGATACTTTAGGGATCTTCTTGGCGTAATACAGAAAAATATTGAAGGGGTTTTCTAAGGAATCACCACTCGCTTAAATTGAATACGATTTCGTAAAAGGCGTAAACTTCTAATTTTCAATATTCAATCAGGAAATCTCGGTGCTATTTCTCAAAATTACGTAATAATAAGAAAAAAGATAAATTTCTCATTACCTGATTGAGCTTTCTTTGAAATTTCGGCCCCAAAGAAGATGCTCTTTAGTATCTTCTGAGAATATAACTGTAGAATAAGGAAAACTCGGATCAAACAATCACCGCCTTTAGTTTTTTCCGCATGAGTTTGCACGCGTTGCTAAACTTGCAAAATATTTTTTTCAAACAAGTAGTGAATATTTTAAATACAATATTTTAAAGTCGTCAAACTTAATTACGCAAACAGAATGACTTTCATTATTTTTATAAAATTTCCATAGAGCGTTTTTCCGAGTTCGTAAACTCCTTTTAAATTGACTAAGTGATGTATTTCGGAGGCTCTTGGCGGATACCTTTCTCCGTCGCTAGCAGTCGTTTCTCTCTATCGGGAAGTCGGATTGGGCCGAGCTATTCGCCAGATTTCGAAGGAAGTTGTTCGTCCGAAGGGGTTAAAACAAGATTGCGCAAGCTCTACTATATATAGCTTCACACAATCACTCTTGAGATTAATGCCAGGGTTTTGTTTCAAATCAAAATAATTGATTTTTTACTTAAACTCTAATTTTATCCCAGAGCTCATACGAAATTTTCGGATCAAGAATTTCTGAAATAATTTTTTATAACTTTCTTATTCATTTGTCGCTCACTTTGCTATGGCAAAATACTAGAGATGAGTCTTGGGCCCGCTAAAGGCGGGCTTACCCGACCCGACCCGACCTGAGCCCGAAGTTTTTGGCTGGTCGGGTTTGGTCGGATTTAATTTTTTATTTTGTTTTTGTGCCGGTCGGGTGGGTCGGGCTTATTATATATTAGTTTCTATTTTATTCGCAACAGAAAATCTCAACATACAGAAAGGGAATCATTATCACGTATTAATCATACTCTTGTCACGTTCACTAATTTCTAACCGTTTCTGAAAGAGCTCCAAGCGCCATCTACAGACAAATTTTTCATCTGGGAGCCCGCTTTTAGTACAAGCGTATGATAGGTGGTTTCTTTTCGTCTGTTCTCGGACTAAAAGTGTACTCTTTTTACCCCAAAACGTTTTATTCGCCTGTTCCGGGGATGAGAATAACTCCGGCCCATAAACTATTCACTTGTTCCGGAGTATGAGGACTACTCTTTTTACTCCTTCTGAAAAGGAGGTGTAAAGGAGTAAGTCTGCTAGCCATAATTTATCTGCTAAAAAGGCCCAAACTATTCGCCACCACAGAATCGGAGTAAAATGACGTCATAGCCTTACTCTTCTTACCCTACTCCGAAATCCCGGAACAAGCGAAAACAAAACACCTAATATAAACATAAAAAGTGCAAGTTTTTTTATTCGGGTCGAGTTTCAATTTTATCGAGCCTGTTCGGGTCGGGTTTACAATTAAAAAAAAAATTATCGGGCCGGGTCGAGTTTCAATTTTGAATTTTTTAATCGGGTCGGGTCGGGTCGGGCTTTAAAACTAGACGGCCCGACTCATCTCTACAAAATAGCGATGCATGGTTTTGCTGGTTAAATAAAATCCCTGTTTTATTACGAAATTATTGAAATATTCTGGATCGTTGACTTATCCAGGTTAACCATGATCTTTACTGCGTTTTTTTACTATTTGGTTTCTTTCAATTTGGAATTGTTATAAAAACTGGTTTTGTGTTTTTTTAATTGATTCAGAAACCATTTTTTAATTGATTAAGAAACTGTTTTTTCATTGATTCAGAAACTGTTTTTTAATTGATCCAGAAACTGTTTTTTAATTGATTCAGAAACTGTTTTTTAATTTTTTCAGAATATTTTTAATTGATTCAGAAACTTTTTAATTGATCCAGAAACGGTTTTTTAATTGATTCAAAAACTGTTTTTTAATTGATTCAGAAATAAAATGGGAGAATTCGAAAATAATTGTAAAAGAAGATAACTGGTTAAAACACAATTTTAAAGAATCTGTTTACATAAAAAACCGGGGAAATTTAAATCAGGACCAAGGGCCTTTATTCATAAAAAACTGGGGGGAGTTAAAATGTGTAAAAAAACAATAATGTGAAAAATAACAACGCGATCAGTTGTTGGAATGTAGCCTGACGAGGAACCACGGTTTTAATTAAACAATTATTTATCAAAGTCATGTAGTATCGTGTCTCTACATACAATATCAATTTTAATTTTTTACTTCAGTTAAATTTATTATACGTATAAATCGATGAGTTGGTTTATTAAATCACTTAATTATTATTTACGATTAAAACTAATTTCACCGGGGGTTATATTATGATATAATATCGTAAATATATTTATTTATTTTCGGCGATATTTAACGTTACTCCCAGTCCACCTCAGGCTCCAACAAATCAAATCATTGATGCCTAAAACTGCCGTCTTACCTAAGTATAAATAGAGAGTTTCAGCAAACCCATTTCTAGGCGTTTACGCGAACGTCTGCAACGTCCAGGAGATTAGTAGACGTTGGCGTAAGCGCTTAGAAATCAGTGGTGTAGTCGGGTCAGGGCGCGCCCTGCCTCTTTTTCTTTTCAACTTGCCAGGGCGCGCCTTGCTTCTATTTCGTAAATCATTTTTCTCGAAAAAAGTGTGTGTGAATTTATTAGAAATTTTGCCCGCAGGAAAAACCATAACAATTTCATCTAGGTACGGCCAGCTTCAATCACGCTAAAAATCGAAGTTGGATGTACATTTATAGCGGACGGTACAGCCAACTTCGATTACGTGCGAAATCGAAGTTGGCCGTACCCAGGTAGCGCCCCGGTTCTTATTTTTTTAGGACTACACCACTGCTAGAAATGGGTTTGCTGAAACTCTCAATAACATAGATCCACGATATTATATCGTAGCCAGCGTACAGCGGGTTCATTGTAGGAGTTTAATTTTCCAAAATCGCCGTAGAAGCGACTGAAGTTGGAAAACATTCAATCTGTAATGACGGAATGTAGAACCTGGAAGCCTGATCAAACAACACCACAAAAAACCCGAGGCTTTTATTTTTGTTTCTGGAAAACTAGATCCCGCTCGGTCGCTGCGAAAGGACGGACTTCCCTTTTACAAATCGACAGAAAAACACAACGACTTCTAAATTACACGTCTGAGGCGCGCGACAACCGCCGTGTTTATATGGCCTGGCAGCTTTTTGGTGAACTCCCGTTGTCCCTTTTTTTATTGCGGCGCCATCTATGATGCTGCCGAATTATACTTTGTTAAAGGGAGTAAAATTTTGTACATTTCGTTTATGTTGACACCCATAATAATGTCGGTATTTCTACTTAGGAAGAAGGACTGTGATGGTCGTATATAAATCTAGCACCAGAGTTGCCAGCTGAATGGTTTTCCCGCCCGATTGGGCTAGTTTTCAAAGCACTTGGCTGGGGAAAAGGCTTGGGCGAGAGGCGTATTTTTGGGCTGGTTTTTGTAGTTTTGACCAAATAGCGGATGCCCAGCGGTCTATGGAATAATTATACGGTAAAATGTGTAAAACGGATAAAAGGTTGAATGAAAACGAAGCATCGCGGAAGTCAAGGGGTTAAAAATTACGCGTGACTACCCTAATAATCAAGCCCGTAACCAGCCGCCAAAACTGGGGGCGCTCAATTTTTTTTGGGAGTGCCAATGCCTCGATACTAAAAATCGAAATTTTTAACTCCCACTCCTGGTAAATATACCGAAATTTGTTTTATTTTGTATTTTTATTAAATTATGAATTTTGACTTCGTTGAAAACAGACTAAATATTTTATTAAAAATACAGGTAACCGATGTTATATGAGATTAGTTGGTAGTTGAGCAATCGATTTTTTTTCTTAGGTCGATCCGGTTGGGGATGCCCAAGTATTTATTTGGGGCGCTGAGCATCTCCTAGCGCCGCGCCCCGCCCCCCCCCCCCCCTAAAAGGGCCTGATTTCAGATTCGGCTGTGGGACGTTACTTATATCTGGCAACGCTGTAGAAGTATATTAATATTAAATTATAAAAGAAAAATATTAATATTAAATTAAAAAAGAAAAATATTAATATTAAATTAAAAAAGAAAAATATTAATATTAAATTAAAAAAGAAAAATATAAATATTAAATTAAAATAAGAATTATATCAATATTAAATTAAAATAAGAATTATATTAATATTAAATAAGAATTATATTAATATTAAATAAGAATTATATTAATATTAAATAAGAATTATATTAATATTAAATAAGAATTATATTAATATTAAATAAGAATTATATTAATATTAAATAAGAATTATATTAATATTAAATAAGAATTATATTAATATTAAACAAGAATTATATTAATATTAAATAAGAATTATATTAATATTAAATAAGAATTATATTAATATTAAATAAGAATTATATTAATATTAAATAAGAATTATATTAATATTAAATTAAAATAAAATAAGAATTATATTATTATTAAATTAAAATAAAATAAGAATTATATTATTATTAAATTAAAATAAAATAAAATAAGAATTATATTATTATTAAATTAAAATAAAATAAAATAAGAATTATATTAATATTAAATTAAAATAAGAATTATATTAATATTGAATTAAAATAAGAATTATATTAATATTAAATTAAAATAAGAATTCTATTAATATTAAGTTAAATTAAATTCAAATTAAGATATACATTATAATATTGTATTATCTTATTTTATTTTATTATATTAAATAAAAACATTATCACCGTGCTTTTCTCGCCAAATGTTTGGTTTCGCGAATGTAGATGGCGATTGAAGCGCCGGATGATATTTAGCCTTTCTTCAACTTGTTGCGTCGAGCGCTCGTTACGTAATGCGAGTTGAAGAGTCAAGACGCGACCCATCTTTGAAATACCTCTTTAATACTCGTCATTAATTTCCAATATACATTGAAGAATGATAACGTCCTTGTAACGCGTAGAACTTGTAGATTAGATAGTTCGATCCTGCTTGCGTTCTTCAGAGCCGAAGTAAAGGACTTAGTAATTTGGGATTGCTTTCAATGGGACCAACTGTTTGAGAATGAAAGGTGTTAAGAGTTCAGTGTCGAAGATACAATTCACCGACATAATCACTTTATAGTATTCGCGGCATGCCCTATTTCCTTACGTAAATACCATCAGTCTATAATTGCGTTATATAAGTGGGTCACACGTAGTCTACATTATTATTGATAGCAAAAATTCATAGCCAAATCGAGTAACAAAAAGAGTTTCACCGTCGACTATACTGATTTTATTTACGCAAAATGCGCAACTTAAAAACCAATTTTTCTGCAGCTCCCTGCATTATTACGACTAGCAAAAGAGCGTACATTAGCATAAGTAACATAATAAACATAAGTATGACACATCCTATTATTTTATTGCAAATTTCCTTACCGGACCTTTTTTCAACATTGACCCACTCATCCAACCGAACTGAGTATAATATTATTAGCCTTGGTAGTAGGCATATTTAGAAAATGTAGGGATTTTTCTACCAAACCCAAGTTGCTATTCCTAACCTAAAGGAAACCCTTCCCAAAGACCATGTTGTCAGAATTTTATATACCGGAGCTCCAAGCGATCAATCAGCCTACTACACCGGTGGTCTCATCAGAATGCCCTACGCCAGCGTCCACAAGCCCGGACAGCCTGACAGGTGACAAATCCAGCATGGGTAGTAGTACCCTACTACTGATGGTCTCACCCTCGACGCGAGTCACTCATCCCGACAAAAGGCGCAACAATGGGGCGACCAGCTTCCACTGTGGGATCGAGAGTGGATGCTAGAGCAACTCCAGCCGACACCCTACCTACGAAGGTAGAGAGCCACACCCTTCAGAAAGAGCTCCTAAAAGGGAACGACGGGCACACAGCGGTCCACGTAACCCGGCACAGCTGGCACCGTACACCCGGTGTTGCCCCAAAAGGCCGGGAAACAGGACCACTGCGCCTCATACGGATACCCGTCACCCCACATCAGGCTACCCAATCCTCCGAGGTCGCCAGTTTCCATGGACCCTCTCCGTAAGCCTCAGTTTCCAGCCCCTACCTGACCGAAGTCGGAGGTGGAGATAGGACCATTTGATCAGAGCTAACATCTCCCAGTGTGCCACCGCCCTTATGGGTTACAAGAGCTGGACCCCGACTCCCCGGTAAAGCCACCAGTTATTTCACACTCCGACCCGCTAAGGGCCCCTTCCCAAAGACAGTCCGTTGCGCGGTCACTTCAATTAGAACGATAGAGCTATATAGAGCTTCACCCGGGCCCCCTGGTGACAACCAGCATCGCCGCCAGAGTACTCAAAGCTATACAAACTTCTAAATTTCAAAGAAAGAGACAAGGTCGAATTTTGAAAACTTGGGAAAGAAATATATATTTAAGGATAAAACAAAATGGTTAAAGGAACTGTAAATAACGGAATTATAGAACTTTTAAATTGGTCACTACAACAAGATAATTTTTGTTGACTGTCATACTTACTATTACGTTACTTTCGGTATGAGGCCTAAGGACTTAGTCTGAAATTCATCAAAAATGTGTGAACATTGTAGAAACGACTTATTGCGACACTTATATGAATCACAATTATAAACTTGGTATTGATTCGGTATGAACAAACCTATTTTAATTACGTTATTTCTAAAACACCCAACATGGGGGTAAGGCCCAAAGGTTTAGCCTATAACAGAAGTGAATAAACCTAAGTTATCGAAATAGCCCTCAGAATCGGAGGGCGTTTTATGAATCTGATGAGAAAATCGAGTCAAATAAAAACTTATTTCCATCCCTGTCTTTTGACGCGATAAATTGCACTTGGGAAATGTGGGTATTGCTTTTTCTATGTATAAAAAATGGTTTCATAAAAACAAAAACAATTTTTTCCCGGCCTAGGAGCGCGCAAAATTTCACATTCCGAGGTCAAAATGTAAGTTCATAAGGAACACGCCTGCAACATTGGGAGTATAGCAGTCTGATAACTTCGGTTCATTTACTTTTGCCTATACCACTAGCAATTGGTTTTCCTTAGAAAAGTAATGAGTGGTATTGTAAAATAATTTTAACACGTCCTCGTGATACTAGAGAAACAATGGGTGCTGACAAAAACCAGTAGAAGAATCTGAGGCCTAGACGTTATCACGAGAAAAACCCCTTTTTTTTGTCAGCGCCCATTCTTCCTCTCGCATCATTTTCTCCGAGTCCAAATTCCTAAAAACTTACCGATTACGAATGACAGGATGTATCCAAATACGATGGTTGTGACTGTCCCAATGGGCCCAAACCAGGCAAAGGAAATTCGAAAGAGCGGAAAGACTTCGCTGTGTCGTGGGTTAAAAGGTCAAATTCGTAGTAATAATGACATAGACATAGCCTCATTTTACATAAACGAAATTTTGTACCATAAGTTTTTAATTACCTTTTTCATAAGTGTGTCAGTTTGCCTCGTCTTCATTATAAGTGCGCGATAATTTATTTTAAAAGTTGCGTATTTTCTACGCTGAGGTGCTTATTTTTTGGGTATGACTTCAATTCTACTTCACTCCACAGTAATTATTTTGAAAAACTGACACACTTATGGGGATAATTATTGTTTTATGGTTGTACGATTTCATCATCACCCTCGTAATATCTCTATTAAAATACAGACTCATAATATCTCTATTGAAATACAGACTCATAATATCTCTATTAAAATACAGTCTCATAATATCTCTATTAAAATACAGACTCATGATATCTCTATTGAAATACAGACTCACAATATCTCTATTGAATTACAAACTCATAATATCTCTATTAAAATACAGTCTCATAATATCTCTATTAAAATACAGACTCATGATATCTCTATTGAAATACAGACTCACAATATCTCTATTGAATTACAGACTCATAATATCTCTATTAAAATACAGACTCATGATATCTCTATTGAAATACAGACTCATGATATCTCTATTAAAATACAGACTCATAATATCTCTATTGAAATACAGACTCATAATATCTCTATTAAAATATAAACTAGAATTTATGAGAAGCACTAGACAAAACGTTGTACCTAAAGTATATCATACATCCGTTACGGGATAAGTATCCATCTCCCGATCCTGTTAATGTTATTCCCTCGAAACAAGAACAAGAAGAAGTTTCAGAATGGCGAAATGACGTGGAGAAAAATACATAACATAGTGCCATCTAGAAGCAACAAACACAACACCCCACACAAGGAGAACGCAACCCGTCCAAAGTCGTGGATTTTCTTGCGTACATTTTTCATTGGCTGCCGTCGGAAGGGGAAAATTCCGAAATTGTCCCCCCCCCCCGCCCGTAAAACGTTCAGCGTAAAGGCTCGTGACGCTCGTCCAATGAAATTCGTACACAACCCTTCGTAAGCGTGTTTAAAGGCTGGCTGCGTTCTCCTTGTGTTTGTTGCTCCTAGGTGCCATTTTACAGTTTGAAAAAAGAGTAGTAGATAAGTAAATATCTTAAGACAGTGTAACGTTAAAAAATTTCATCGCTAGGGGGAGTAATACACGCTGTAAAATTTCAGGCGTGATACGGTGTGTGATTCCGCGGTTTGGCGGTAGATTTGCTACACGTTACATTTTTGGATACTTCTCAGGTAATAGATATATTATACACTTCTGGTTGCGAAAACAAAACAATCCGTTTCGACTTAAACGCACTCTCGCCAGCTGAATTTTCTCACATAGGTAGCTTAATTTAGTTCTTTGATTAAAAAGAGATAGCGATGGAGTCTATCGTGACGCGTGCTACGAGCTATTCCAATCTCACTTCAATCTTTATTGTGAAAGTCGAACCTTAGAGTAAAAGTATATGTGGGAAGGAATGAACTATATGCCCAAAGAGTTAGAAATCAGCCACTCCAGGGGGCTGAAAATCCTCTCTCCGCTACCTTTGGCTGTACAGCGTAGTTAGAGAAACCTCCGCTACTCTCATTGTCGCTACTAGCTAATAGAAAAATTTGAAAGAAATTAAGTAGTCCCGAACTCGACGCTAACACAAATTTTGAGCTTGCGAGAGTGCGTTTAAAAGGTTAAAGCAAATAGCATTGTTTAGGGGAATTTCATTTAGCCAGCTGCGAGCCCGCGACCTACGAAAGGTTTTCAAGCAGAAGTGCATTGTACATTTGATTTTACCTGGCCGACACGTACGGCAATGAATGGTTTCTTCCAAGTGCTTCAGAATCGTTCGTAGACGGGCACCCTTCAGTCGACAGGGGTAATTTATCGTGATTTATCGGGTTGAACTGCGCTCCGAAAGCGATCACCAAATAGACGGTCATTCCCATCAATAACCCCATTTTCGTGGCCTGTCAGATCGGAAACAAAAGACGCGTTTTCATCGTTGATACAAAAAATATGATAAATAACTGAAATTTTTTTTATTTCAAATTTCTATGGAACATTCCTCGTGCAGAGGGACATTTACTAGTGTAAAATTGAATGATCTTGAACCATGTCTTCAAGGTCATTCATAAACTATCTCGAGAACCGTTGGGTTAACGGATTGGGTTCCAATTAGAAAGTTGTTGCCTGCCATATTATTAGTTCAAATAACTTTGATTTGACCAAATTTGACCAATCAGAAGCCGATAAATTGAAGTTTTGCGAGATAGAATAATTAATGCGTTCAGTGACATTTCAATTGAAATGTTGAACAACACTATGAACTCCGTCGTTAAACGAGCTCAAGCATGTATCGTAGCCGACGGTGGCATAATCGAACCGTTGTAAACTATGAAGTATTTACTTGATTAAAACTAATCACATTATTATCAAACACTGAATTCTTTAATATGGTGCGCAGCAACTTTCTAATTGGAACCAAATCCGGAAACCCAACGGTTCTCGAGACAGTTCAAGGTCATTCAATTTTACACTTGTAAATGTCCCCCCGCACGAGTAATGTTCCATAGAAATTTTCAGTTATTAATCATTTTTCGTTTTTTTAGTTGACACCCTGTATAATAAATACGCTCAAAAGTAAATATTTGAGGAAAGTCTTGAACTAGACACGTGTTCTTGTTTTCCACTGTGGTTTAAATGTGGTGGCATTTTACGCCCAGAAACCCCGCCTTTTCACACCCCTAAGGAGGTGGGGACATTTTGCGTGCAAAACGTAAAACTTGGAGGGACCCCTAAGATAACACTGCACCAAAGGGCCTCGAGAGGTCTGAATCACCTCGAAAACACGTGACTCAAAGAGCCAATAAAATTGCAGGAAACTCACGGGGTTTTTCTTCAAATATTTCGCTTTTCCGTAAACTTCAAGTGTCACTAAAGTAACAACGGTTTCCAATTTTCTTTGGTTAAAATTGATCTAGCAACCCAAACTTATTTACAAGCTAAAGATCTTACACATAATAAGTTACCTGAGAGGAAGATGAAGCAAGTCGAGATACCTGACTTTTGAATGAAATTGTAAATAAGACTCCTTGAGAGTTTGTAAGCAAGTGGCGGATCTATCAAAAAAAGTAAAATCAAGTTTTCAAAAATGCTTCTAAAAGCGCTTCTAGGTGGCAGCATCTTCCGGGACTTAAAGCGAAGGGCGAGTGATCTTCCATCTATTGACTTACCGAAACCACGTGTTAATAATCAGGTGATTCCGAAAAACCAATCAACGCGAGAAGCAGGGGCATATTAACCATTAGGCCGAGTAGGCACGTGAATAGGGCGCCATTTTTCTAGGGGCGCCAAAACTGTGATAAAGCCCCACGGTCGAAGTACATGGGTTGCCCCTACTTACCTGTCCAACCCGTTAGACAATGCCCAGGGGCGGAAAATTATTCTGTGGCTAAAGGCGGTGAAAGGGTTAATCCGCCCCTGACGAGAAGCTCCCAATTTGCCACACCTCTTAATCTAGATTTTGATGCTTACTCAACTTGTTTTGATCATTACGCTAACGACATCTAGTGCGAGCGAATTCAATTAGACAGGCTTAACAAAACCCATGTTTTTCTCAAATAGCGATTTTTAGACTTGCTTGATTTTGTTCTCGGGTCCCGATATGAAAGGTCTTTGCTTGATAAGAGATGGGGAAAATAATTTTCTACCTCAAATAGCCTACCCAAGTCCAAGACTTTCTGCCCTTATTTACTTTTGATACACGCTTACGTTGGCGTTGGCTCTGGGGATGAAAATAGCCAACAGCATGACCCCGCAGATGGGTCCCGATAGCCCCACTACCAAGGACGAAAAGGTCTTCATGGCCCCTCCCAAATACGGAACGATTTGGCTGAACATGATGGCGATGATACCATACGTTGCGGCTGTTAAAATATAAATACATTTTCGTGTCAAGATCGCTATAATTTTTGAGAAATAGACTATATTTAACAAAAGGCACATTGGTAACGCCATTAGAGTGAGATTTTTAAATAACTTAATAGTACACCGTACACGATGGCGCGAAAGATTATAAAAATTAATAATTTTATATTTCTTCTTTTGCCGAATTTTCCTTAAGTTGAAACTTTGATTTATAGATTTTACCATAAGCCTATCATAAGGTTACCAGCATTGTCCCTGCGAGAAGAAAATGAACGTACGACGATAGGGCAGTAGCGCCATCTTCGATTTTCAAAATTTCTACACCTATCTTACTTGGTAGAGCAGCCACGCTCGAGCAGATAAATGCCACAAAAAACGCGTCTAAATCTCAAATTTGAAAAACCAATACCTTCAGAAACACAACTCATATATCTAATAGCTATGTTTACGTTCCGATGAATTATTTGGCCAAGATAAGTGTTAATTTTAACTTTGAAAGCGATAAAATGTTGAATAAGCCTTGGCTACGATGCGCATTCATCATGCAACGCTCGAAATTCATTTGGGGAAATGCCTAGTTGAGAACGTAACCACTAGGAGGTTCAGATTTTGAATACCTACGTAATAAAGAGTACGTGATCGTCAAAAATTCGGCCTAGACCTTTGCTTATGGGGACCTTATGATAGGCTTATTATTTTACATAGAGAATAGTTTAAATAGTATTAGAATCAGTTTTTGTAAATACCTCGCTAAAATGTTTAAAACTAGCGCCATCTAGTATAAATAAAAGCCATTAAAGTTGGACCTCTAAGAGCTTCTCTTCAAAGGTTGGTTTCTCTGTAAGGAATTTGAGAATGGGTTTATTGTTTTAAACTTACTTAAAGTTTTGCAAATGATAATATTCTTTTTGTCACTGCTGGTCAGTTGTGGACAGTAGGGCTGTAAAAAGTCCACCAAAGTGACCGCCGCGAAGGCATTTATGTAAGATGAAAAAGTACTCAACGCGCCGCTTAGTAGACCAGACAAAGCAATGCCGGCCAGACCAGGGGAGTCACTCAGCGTCGTATTAATCGCGTAGACCAATATCTGAAATTTTATGTATTATATAAGTCTATAACTATACTCAAAGTCTATAGGCCTAATTATATTTCATAAGTGTGTCCGTTATCCGAATTAATGAGGCAGTGTTTACTTCAATTACGCTGAAGATGGCGCACGCCCATTGGTAGTCGGAGTAAAAACTATCAATTTTTGACCAGTAGCGGCGCTAGCAACAGGCCGGGGTAGGCCTGGGCCTTCTTGGAATTTGGTAGGGGCCTCCAAAATTCGTCTTAAAGGCCTAGTTTCAGATAATTTCATCCCCCAGAGTCGAAAAAGGGTTCAAACATCTGTTTGCTTTTCCCTTCGCTATCCCCGTATTGATAGCGACGGTCACCTCGTCATTCGGACTTCGCGGTTCTCAAGGGCATTGTCACTGCTGACAATTTTGACAGCGCTAACAATGCCGGACTTAATCCTTAATCGCTATCAATGGTGGGGTTTCGAGGGGGAAGTAAAAAGGATGTTTGAACCCTTTTTGGCAAAGAGGGGTGAACCTAGGCCTTTAAGGGGCCTCCAAAATTTAATATCAGAAAATTCTGTAATCTGTTCGCAAGAATTTTTTTAAATAATTAATTTTTCAATATTCAAAGCGACTGATTTGCTTAACGACACTGCTGATTTTATTCCTTTAAAAGGTACGAGTAACTTTTCTTTGACAGTAGTTTATTTTTTAGTTTTAATTTTTGGCGAGCAGTACTAAATCCAAATTGTATCTTTAATTTTATCTTTACAAATAAATGGTTCTTAAACTTATTTTATTTAGTGTACCTATGTACATTCATTTACGTAATGGTTTAAGTTCTGACATATCATGTAAGGGATGTACACGCGAAGTACTGAAGGAATGAATGTAAATTGATAGACTTGAATTCAGTCGTAGAAATAAGTAAAGTGTTATTAGTTCTAATCTTTTCGTCGCGTACTCATTTTACCCAAAAATTGCACCACTTGTTTAAAAAAAATTAAATAATCCACGTGGACGGATTTGAAAAAAATTGTTGTGGGTGGGGGGGGGGGGGGGCTCAAAATGGTTGGCCTACCTCCCCAAACATCCTGGCACCGCTACTATTTTTGACTACCTAGTCGAGTTAGAGATTTAAAAAATTTCTTATCGAGTTCGAGTTTGAAAAACCTAGGGAGTTTACGAGTTGTAAAATAACCCCATTTCTAAGCTTCGAGCCCTTAACGAGTTTTAAAATTCATAACGAGTTTTAAGCTTTTAACGAGTTTCCATTAAATTAAGTTAAATCACTTCATCACTTTCATCCATGATTGATTACTTGTAAAAGACGAAATGACAATCGGCGGATTTCGCGTAGTATTTTATTTTATTTCCGAAACCAATGCTAGCGGTTTTAAACATCACATGACAATTCGAAATCTGTCACATGGTCCAATGAAAAACCAGTGGCAGATAAAGTATGACGTCGAATGTTTTTTGTGAGCCCTAATTGGTGGAGAGTTATGACGTAATACTTTTGAAACTCGATAAGAAGAATGAAAGTTTTTCCATTTTTGATCCTAGTACTCGAACCCGATTCGAGTAATCGGTTTAAACGAGTAATACGAAAACTGCTTAATCGGTTTTTATCGAAAGTTTAGCGAGTTTCTGGACCAGGCTTATCGAGTTTAGAGCTGGGTACTCGAACTGGAACTCGATTCGAGTAAAATCGATTTACGCGAGTAAAAACCTTCCACATGTGAGTGACGTAGAATGGACGTCATACCCAAAAATATCAGAGCTTCTTGCGAAAAAAAAATATGCAGCTTAACAACACCGGTCCTACAACTCAGCACTACTTCTTGCAAGAGCTCACTATGACGACGAAGCCAAGAGCGTATTAGACCTAATGACTTAGTTTGAAGTTGATCCAAAATATGTGGTAATAGCTATCACTAAAGATTTTACACGCTAAGATAAGAAACTAACACACTTACGTGAAATATAATTATAAACTTATGCTATACGAATTACGGAAAGTGATAATTATTACTTGGTCCAACGATTTGACCCCAGACGTTTCATCTTGCAAGGGGTCGCAACGGGCGTATTTGGTGTAAATTACCATAGATAAGAGAATCAGCGACACTTTGAAGATGAATATCAACAAGGCGCTTAACAAAATTGATCTAAGGATCGAGTGGAGGCGAGTGTTACCAGAAGCTTATAACATATCTCATATAAGAGAAGTATCCATCTTTGCCATTAAAATGAAACGCGTACCTTCCAATGGGGACGAATTTTCCGTCAAAACACGGATGCATGCACCGCAAAACGGTGAAACTTTTGCAGATACTATAGGCATGGAACCAATTAACTTAGGGACGCTTCGCTTCAGTAAAAACCCGTACAAAACGCCGCATCATCCGGTGTTTCGAATTTTCAGGTTGTCTTCCCCCAGTTTCTCCCCCGTTTTTGGTACAAACGGAAATAGATTACAGCGCCACCATTCGTATTTATATTGCGCTACGGGTTTTGACAATATGATGCGACCTATCTACTATCGTAAGCTATGTTTAAACGGTGGTTTTATTTGAATATCACTCATCGATTCAAGCTCATAATTTAAAGGATTTTAATAGAATTAACTGATTTTCATGAGATTACTTCTAATCATTATTTAGTTTAATTACTTTGGTAAATATTTTTGACTAATAACTTTATCAAATTGGTAAGTTATTGATACAATATCCTTAATATTAATGGTCTAGTTTCCTAAGCCTTATCACATTTCTCTTAAAAACACACCGCATGACGCCGCGAATTCGCACGTGGATTGGTTTGTCCCAACAAATTCTACAATTTCCGTTTAGCCTATTTTTCCGAGAGGCGTCGCGGGGAACGGTTATTTTTCTTTTTTCGGCAGAGCGAAAGGTCCCCAAGTTAATTGGTTCCACGCTATAGGCTTCGAGCTTAGCACCATCTGCCTTAGGTAAAGAAATAGCAGATAACCTTTGAATTTTTCGGTTGAACTTTCAGCTGTTGTGCAGAGATAATTTTGAACGACCCGACAACTTTCATATATTCAATTTAAAACTCGGTCGGTAGGCGGCGATACTTGTGACCAAAATTTAAAGTACGCTAGAAGCCTATTACTTCACCTAACGTTGTAAAGTGTGATGTGAACTTATTTATAAAACATATTTAATCTATGCAATAATTTTACAAACTCGCTATACGATGTATTTCACCTAGGCTATAGTTTACTATCTTTCTTCCAAAACGTGTTTGGAAGCTAAGACCATGTCTTAGTTGGAAGGTATGTACGTGTATAGGAAGATGAAAACTTCTCGTGTAACTTCTGATGTTACTAAATTGATTGAACTATAGAAAAATGGAAGTTGATAAATTAGCTTTACTGCTGGGCGACTTTGGCGCTTTTGACGCTAAGAAATCTCTGTATTCCGGCTTGGTTAGTCCCGTAATCTTTCATAGCAAAGACCAAGCCCATGGCGAACAAGGACCACACGGAATATCTCGTCGTTTTGGTCTCGAACAGGCTGGAAATTGTACATTATTAATATCCTTTGGAGTTGAGTTTTCAATTGAATCTTCACGTCAAATGTAAGCGATCTCCGGCGATGGAAGTGGTCCATACGTTTTCCAATCCGCCGACATCCAAGGTCCCCTTAATAATAACCAGTACAATGCAAGCGAACATTAGTACACTTTGTAGCACGTCGGTCCAAATAACCGCTTTAAATCCACCCTGTAAAAATAGACCGATACACATTTGACAAATTAGAAGATCCTAACAGGGGTTGACGCCATTAGAGGACGTTTTTTAAATACCTAAAGTCTTATCAGATGGCGGAAGTAGTCTAAAACGTAAAAATTTAAAATTATCTAAAAACCACGAAAAATATAGTTTTGTTTCTATTTTACTGACAAATTTTTCTTGATTTGAATTTTGTTAAAATTGTGTTTGAAGTTTTTTTTTTAAACTGTGAATATTGATTCTGTACCGTTCTGTGCCCACCAAACTTTTTAAATTGGCGCCATCTGCCATAAATAAAAACATTTAATGTTGTATCTCTATATGTCTGTTTCACTGTAATTCATTTGTGAATATTTCACATTTTAGTTCGTCTGGCTTATCGTTTTGAAATTTTAAAATTTACGTCACTTCTCTAACAATAATTATCTTTGTTTAATATAGATGGCAGTAGTGCCACAGCGCTTTAAGTAATTTGAAATTTTTTCCCGAAGGCCAGAGATGGGCGAGATTTTCTAAATGCATGGAGGTGTATATAGATACACCTCCATGCTAAATGAAACCAAAGATAATACTGGGAGCCCACTGCGCTTCTAAGTTCTCCGGCAACACTTACGGCAACACAGTAGAAAATGCACACCATTCCCGTAGAAATGGAAGTTACCAAAAGAGGTATTCCGGATATTGTAGTTACAGCCAAAGCCGGCACGTACAAAACAATACCTAAATAAAATACCTGCACATAAATTATATTGGATTAGAGAGTATTTTAGACAAAAATTAAACAATTTTGACTAACGTTAGTAATTAGGTAAAATCCAGAAAATAAAAGTCTAGTGGCTCGATCAAATCGGTTTTCCAAATACTGAAAATATATCATTTATTAGTGTCTTCAGTATTTATTGTTGCACCATCAACTATAGTTTTTTGAACCCGGATTATATTGACAGCGCCGTCTCTTTCGGAGGGGATAGAGGAAGTACTAAGCCCAATAAATTTGGTCAGTTGGCAAAATGAGGTCGAATTTTTTTTCGCCAAGTGACTTGGAATTATTAGGATATAGTACGGTTGGCAAAATCAATGCTTGGTTTGGTCAAATATTTTTGAAACTTGAAAGAACCAAAAAAAAACTGTTAACTGATCAAATACCAATAATAATACTAATAATAATAATCAGCTAGGCTAATACCCAAGGCACCATTAAGCTTAGGCCCAAGTCATCTAGCGACCTTTAATGCCATTAAAGGGGAATTGTCACTACAATAAAATTGGTTAAAAACCATTTAAATGGACAGAGGACGTCCGAAAATGGTTATACAAAAAATTTCATGTTAATATTTCTAGTATTTGATTTATTATTAGCAACTAAATTTCGTGTTTTATCCCCCCCGACTCGAGAATCTCAGAACCGCTTAGTTGAACCTACCTGCAGCGCCATCTCGTGAACGAAATATTATTTTCCTAGGATTTATCGTTTTTCGGTCGGAACTCTCGTCTGCTACGAAATTCTCCTTGGCTTTTTAACCGAATTATATTCGTAGATTGTAGTTTATCGTGTTTTTAAAATGCCTAACACGCCGCCCTTGCTCAAATTTTTGCCGCTTCATTCTTTTGGCGCTGCACGTAGGTTCTGAAATTTTTGGAGCCGTTTGATGTAGGTTGCGGGAAAAGTAGCGTAACTTTTTAAATACTTTTCCAATAACTATAAAATTTCAAGGACATAATCATTAACATATTTTCTATCATTCTCTCAAAAAACCTCGTAAATTTTGGTTCTGGTGACAATTCCCCTTTAATTTAGGTGGCTGGGTTATAATGCGTAGGAGGGTGGTGGTAAGCCCATCGTGCCACGCGAGCCAACAGCTCCCTACTATTGTAGATAATCTCAACAAGTTTTTATGGAAACCAAATAGTACTTTGACAACCCGGCAACCTGAATTAAAGGCCATAAAAGTCGCTAGATGACTTGGGCCTATGGTGGTGCCTTGGGTATTAGCCTAGCTGATTATTATTATTATTAAGATTTCACTTATTTGGTTTTAAGAGTTTTAGTGTTATTTTGTTGTTCTATGAAATTTCTATTCTAGCCATTAATTCAGGTGGTCGGGTTACAATGCGATTTGGTGTTCGAATTATTTTGCGTAACCGAATATTTTGCACAACCCTAGCTAAAAGTTACAGATATTATTGCTGAAGTAGCGTTCAAATCTTGCTTGTTAGTAAATAGACTTACCTCATAAATACTGGTGTACTCCATGTTATGGAAAACGGGTACTATGGTATAACCAATGACGATTTTAGCCAAGGCTGAAGAAAAAGCGACAATCGTGTACTGAGCCCCGTACAAATACATTTCACCGACTCCACCTGCCATGGCGATGGCTGACAATATGGTGGCCATGATGGAGAATGCCACCGGTACCTGCAGCAGATTTCCTAGTTATTAAAATCTTACTGGCCACCAACCTTAATTCTTAATTACTTATTTATATGGGAGTTATCTCGAATTAATAATAATAATAACAATTTATTTTATTAGTAATAAGAATGAATTTAGGTAGGTAAAAATAATATTATGGTACTGCAGAGATTCTAACCCCCTGATCGCCTTGGTCTGTAGCAAAAGTTCGTCTGCTTTCGATTTTTCGTGCAACTCTGTAAGCTATAGGAGCAACAAACACAAGGAGAACGCAGCTAGCCTTTACTATTGTACAAATTTCATTGGACGTACCTCTACGGGGGGAAGACAATTTCCGAATTTCCCCCTTCCGACGGCAACAGGCGCTAAAGCGTCTAACCAATGAAATATGCACGACTTTTGACGGGTTGCGTTCTCCTTGTGTGGGATTCTGTGTTTGTTGCTCCTAGCTGTCAGGCAGATGATCGCTAGCTACGTTTATGTTTTGTTATTAAAAAGTAGTCGAACTTTCACTACGAAGTATATGCAAGGGTGGTAAACCGTGGTACCAAGGGCTAATGCTATTGCCCTATATCCTTGGGTACCTAAATGAAAAACAGCTGATACATATATAATGCATATATATGGTGCTAATTTTACTTGCTTGAAACGTGTTCCTTCGCTAGCTCACTTGATGTTTTTAAAAAAATAGTTCGAGATGAAATAGCTTATATGGTGGCCTTCTTAAACTATTGAAATTGAAAAATATTCTATTCGCGACCGAAAACTATCGCAACGCCCCCTTTAGTTAGCTATTGAAACCTAGATAGGTAGCGGCTAAAGCAAACGCTATTAGTTTTTCCTCATCGTTTTTCGTAAATTTTACTTTATAAATAATGATATTCGCATTTTAATATAATTTCTGCATCGTTTTCTTATATTTTGATAAGTTTATTTAAGACAGAACGTTCTTTTGACTTTTTAATTGGTCTGTACAGATCTTAGGCGCTATACCTCGGAGAAGTTAGATCCGTTCCCCACCAGGACTCGCTTCGGTCGCGAATAACTCACAAGGAGACGACCCGAAGTGTAACCCACCGATTATGTTCAAACTCGGGGGATTATTTGGTAGACCTTCATGAATCATAAAAAATCATAAAGGGAATTTATTCAATTAACAACCGTTTTGCCATGGCAACGAAAAATGTTTATCACAACACATAATATTAAATTTTCCCATTGAAAATAACATGGGATTTTGACCTCAAATTGATCAAAAGTTGATCAATTTTGATGTTTTTTGTCAATTTTTATCTATTTTTTCTATTTTTGGCATTTTCGAAATTTTGAAATATGTTCAAATTTTCCACAGGGGGGTCCTAGGAATCGGTCAGAATCCCATGTTATTTTCAATGGGAAAATTTCCATTTGTTGTTGTCAAAAACATTTTTCGTTGCCATGGCAAAACGATTGCCCATTGAATAAATTCCCTTTAGGAGTTTTCAAGTTACATGAAGGTCTACCAATCCCCCGAGTTTGAACAAAATCGGTGGGTTACACTTCGGGATGTCTCCTTGTCAGTAATTTTCCATTTAATATCCTTAATGGTAAACTTTATGGAACTCATTGAAAACTACCTCGAACCGGCACAGGTACACGTTTCCTTTTAGATGGTCTAGATGGTACACTTATCTCGTTAGGTATATATTATATACTTCTGCTAATATTTCCTATACTTTGAAAAAAAATAATTGAGTTGAGTTAGTTATTTTACCATGGCCATCCGACGATTAGCCAGCAAATACGAACTGGTGCTTTGTTTGGATTGACCCCAGCCGGACACTATTCCGATAAGGGCGCATACCAATAGCGTTATCCCCAACACAGCGTAATCCGCTACGTTCAAAAGCATCGCTCAAGTTTGTTTAAGAAATATGTTTAATTTACTACGCGAGCTCGCTACAGAGAAAATTGTCCTTCTAAAGACCCACCATTATCTACTTTTTTTGGGGGGGGTCTAGACTGATTGGACTAATCTATAAGTTTTAATTGGAGTATTAAATTTCACTAGTTGCACTTGCATTAAATAAGTTTTTGTAACCCTTAGAGAAAGTATAAGTTTATAACATATCATAAGTAACATAATAACCATAAGTATGGCTCTTCCTATTATTTCAATGGTACTTTTCTAACCGAACCTATTTTCAACTCCGACTTGGACTCGCAACTGAACTGAGTAGTATATTTTCGTCCTTGGTATTAGCATATTTATATTGGGACATATTTTGGACAATAGGGGGCTCTGTGCTGAACGAAACCTGGATTGCGCAATAACGATGAAAATCAGTTCGGTGATAATCTAGGCTATTTGTCATACTTATAATTATTATGTTACTTGTGCTATATATAGATCGATTCCAAATATCAGTGGGATAAAATTCCCTGACATATATCGATTTATTACAGCCCTGATAGCAACAGAAATAATTTTCTTTGACATAAACCATAGATTAAAATTTACTCTATCTTGGGCATGCAAATTTTTACTGAGAATAACCTGTAATTTTTGGTGCTCTTCAAACCAAGACCATAAGTAACATAATACCCTAAGTATGACACTTGAAACTTTGCTCATTCATTATTTCTTACTATATCCTTTCTTCACCAAAGACAAATCAGTAAAACGACTAGCAACTGTGTAGTCAAGGACTCTTAATAAAGAATCATTGGTGTAGCCCGGAAGTTTAACACTTTTTGTGATTTGAATCGTTGCCTACGTTATTATCAAGGCTCGTGCACGCTACAATATTGCTAGAGATGGCGCTCTGAATCGCTTCTTTTTGAAATCGTAAAATCTGGGGTCTTCTATAAATTTCCAAAATTATATAAATAAGGGATTATTTCCAAAAATCTGGCTGTACTAAAATTAGGAAAAATTTGTAAGAGAATATATACAGCTAAAACAAACTTAATTACACAAAATTTGTAAATTGACAGCTATTTTAGTTTATTTTGAAATGATAATAACGTAGGCAACCAGTGGCGTAGCCAGAAATTCGTCAAGGGGGGAGGTCGAGAAGGGGGTGGTAATTTAGTACAGTCAAAGGTAGGCCCAAGGGGAGGGTCTGGACCCGGAAACCTCCCCCTTGTCTTCGCCACTGTAGGCAACGTTTGAATTCTTCTATAAGCCATACAAAGGGAGTCAGAGTTCAAATTCAGCCAATCATATAGCACTTCAAAAAATTTTGTTTGTTGGGGTCAGAGTGTGCAATAACTGGTGGCTTTACCGGAGAGTCGGTGTCCGGCTCTTGTAACCCCTAAGGGTGGTGGCGCACTGGGAGATGTTAGCTCTGATCAAATGGTCCTATCTCCACCTCCGACTTCGGTCAGGTTTGGGCTGGAAACTGGGCTTCGGCTCAGGCTGACGGAGAGGGTCCGTGCAAACTGGCCGCCTCGGAGGATTGAGTAGCCTGCTGTGGGGCGGCGGATCTCCGTATGAGGCGCAGTGGTCCTGTGTGTCCGTCGTTCCCCTTTAGGAGCTCTTCCTGAAGGGTATGGCTCTCTACCTACGTAGGGAAGGTGTCGGCTGGAGTTGCTCTAGCATCCACTCTCGATCCCACAGCTGCGCGCCAAGTGGAAGCTGGTCACCTAATTGCTGCGCCTTTTGTCGGGATGAGTGGCTCGCGTCGTGGGTGAGACCATCAGTAGTAGGGTACTACTACCCATGCTGGATTATCCGGGCTTGTGGACTCCGGCGTAGGTCATTCTGATGAGACCACCGGTGTAGTAGGCTGTTTGATCGCTTGGTATATAAATTTCTGACCACATGTTGCTGAATACCATTATGCCTAAAAATAGCGATATTCAAAATCGCGCGCCAAATTCTGGGAATATCACGTTACCGGAAGTTGGTTTAGATTAGTTCATGGTTCGGCCACAAGGGTTGTACGTGGTTTGAGCTGCCAACTAAGCCGAGCAAAAACTATAAGTCCTAGCTTGAGCGGAGCTCGTGATAATTCTAATCGTATTCTACACTACTCAGTTGCAGGTTAGGAAAGCCAAAATACCAAATACAATTGGCGGAAAGATACTCTGACGAATTTAGGGTAAATCGGCTGCTGGAATTACGAATTTAGCCTGTTTACGGTTGAATTTCTAAGTATATTTAATTTTGGAAAATACCGTCTATTGCGTAATATTTCAAAGTGATAATAAATTAATTGACATTTAAAAACAGTTATTTCTGATATTAAAAGTGAGGCAAACCTAAAAAAAAATCTGTTTGGCGATTCCAGGGTAAGTGTAGAACCAGCGGCGGCGATCGGGAAAAAAATTCGATGGGGCTTAGGCCATTATTTTTATTTCAAATATTTATTTACTTAAAACTAATCATTTAATTCTATATTTCTTTAAAAAAAAAGTGTTCTTTCTAATACCTCATACGTCAATGAATTCATAGATAACAAAATTTTATAAAAATATCTATGTGCTTTCTTGGCAAGGTATTTTAGGCTATCCAAATAATTGGGTGAAACAGGGTACGCGATTTCAACAGAAAAAAGTTGAAATTTGAAATTCCCGCCGATGATTTTCCAGAATTTAGTGCTAGTATCTTTCCGCCAAATGTACTAGATATTTTGACTTTCTTAACCCGCAACCTAGGAGCAACAAACACAGCACCCCACACAAGGAGAACGCAACCCGACTCTGAAAAGAGCCCGAGCGTTAACTTTTAGCCTGATGTTTTTTTTAAAGATGCCCAACACATAATGGAATACGCGAAAATTGCTCAAAGTTAATTTGAACAAGCAAATGGAACATGGAATGTTGATCGAGGATATCTGAGAGCGCTTTAGATCAGCAAATTGAAAATACTATTATGGTGTATAAGTAACATAATAACAATAAATATTGCATTATCTATGGTTTTAATGCAAATTTCCTACCGGAACACTTTTTGACACTGTCCTTCTCGCCAACCTCCTACTTGGACTTGCACTCGAACTGAGTAGCGTGTTATCGCCCTTGTTAGTAGTAGTATATTTCGCCTTGAGCATATTTAGACACTAGGGGGTTCTGTGCTGAGAACTAACACTAGATTGGGCAGTAGCTCTGGAAATCAGTTAGCTGATAATTTTTCCGAATTGACATACTTATTGTTGTTATGTTACTTATGCTTATTAATAATGACTTTAAATGGGTACTACGAAGCATTTCTCTTTTCCCACCGTAGATGGCGCGTCTTTACTGAAATAGTGTATTTCTTAAATAATTGATTAAAAATCAATTGCGTTTCTTGTACAAGGCGTACGCATATTTACACTCGATTCTCGTATGTTTGGTCTTTGCATATTCGCTTAAATAAAATTAATAGGCGCTTCAATAAAGCATCTTCAAGTAAATCGGCAAGAAGTAATATTTCCGAGAGCCAGGACCTGCAGGTTACTGTTTGCAATTAAGTGTTTCCTTTTAACAGATAGCTTTTATTGACATATTAAGGCTTAGAAAAAACTCGACGTTCTGTTTACCGGTGAAAATTTTATTTCAACAAGCTCTATAGATAAACAGTAACTTGCAGGTCCTGGCTCTCGGAAATATTACTTTTTTGCGATTTCCTTGAAAAGGTTTTATTAAAGCGCCTATTCAGTGATTCGCTAGAAAGCTTAAAAAGGCTTCGAGCTTAGGAAATATAGCGCCATCTGCCAAAATATCCGTTAACTAAATATGTGAAAAAATAGCAGATGACCTTTGAATTTCTTGGTTTTTCGGTTGAACTTACAGCTGTTGCGCAGATACAATTTTGAACGAGCAGACAGCTTTCATACATTCAATTTAAAACTAGGTCAGTAGGCGGCGATACATATGACCAAAATTTAACTACGCACGAAGCCTATACAGAACCTGGACGTGCAAGCTACTGTTTATAGGGTCCTTGTAAAGGTGGGTTTTCAAGAGGAAAAAATGGCGCAATGGCGAGAGCATAGACGCGAAAAACTTATACTAGGCCTAACCGAGATTTGTTGCCATCGCACTGGTTTTTTTTTTTCATTTTTAAAAATTAAAACCAGTTTATGAAGAGATATGTTCAACGTAATTGACTTCTTTGGCTTGAATATGGATTGAAGTTGGCTTCTTTGGCTAGCCAGGCTAATCTGGTAACCGACCAGCCGGAAGTATTACATTCAGCGATCCTCTTTTGGCTTCGTAGCGCGAGAAAAAGAGAGAGCCTTTTATTGAAATTTATATGAAATTAAAAAACTAACCAAAAAGGGACAGACAGTTTTAAAACGACGATGTTTTGTATATTAAAAAATACATAATTAAATACAGCCCATAAGTATGACACTTCAAATGGTTATAACTTTGTTCGATCCTTTTTTTCGACACTAAGACTCTCGCCCAGATCCGACTTGGACTAACAACCGAAGTGAGTAGCATATTATCGTCCTTGGTTCCTCGTGTTTAAGATTCTTTGTCGCCCCTCTCAATACTTCTACCCCAAAAATGTGCCACCCCAAGCTACGCCACTGAAGTAACCCCGTTTTTCGCCGATGCCTAAAGAAGTCACTGACAAATACGACAGGCGCTACGATTTGTGTTATTGCTAAGCCTAATGGCAGCTAGGAGCCACAAACACAGCACCCCACACAAGGAGAACGCAACCCGTCAAAAGTCGTGCATTTTCTTGCGTACATTTTTCATTGGTTAGACGCTTTAGCGCCTGCTGCCGTCGGAAGGGGAAACTTCGGAAATTGTCTTCCCCCCCGCCCGTAAAACGTTCAGCGTAAAGGCTCGTCCAATGAAATTTGTTAGTGTGTTTAAAGGCTAGCTGCGTTCTCCTTGTGTTTGTTGCTCCTAGGTAGCAGTGTATTTCGCCTTGGGCATATTTAACACTAGATGGCTTTGTGCTGAGAATTAAACCATGGTTGCGCAATAGCTCTGAAAATCAGATAGATGATAAATGTTTTATAACTGTCATACTTATGAATTATGTTACTTCTGATACGCCTTATCTTAGTTGGCGTGTCTGTACTGGATAGAGGCGCCCCTGTGTATAATTTTTCTATAAGTGTATCAGTTAGACGAAATAATGATGGGCACCGCTCATCTCATTTGAGAAGTTTTGGTAACTTTGAGCTAAATTGAGCAGAAAAATATATTTTCAACTCTCAAAAATAAGCGGAAATAACGAGCACCTATTCCGGCACTCAAAATTGAGCCAAAATAAAGTATCACCTATTACGGCTCTCAAAATGGAGCGGAAATCCGTGAGCACCTATTCCGGTTTTCAAAATTGAGCGGAAGTCCGTGAGCGCCTATTCCGGTTCTCACAATTGAGCGGAAATACAGGAGCGCCTATTCTGGCCTTCAAAATTTTGAGAGCGTGGGCGGTTAACACGAGAGAAACCACGAGCGGTGTGCGAGCTGAGCGGTTCGCAAAAAGGAAGTGCCCATCATAGCAATGAGTACCAAAAAAGAAAAGCGCCTCTAGCGAGAAAAATACTAAAAATAAATTATAACGTCTCGGCACGCTCTCTTTATGTCGGCGAGGCAAAGAACTCGTATTAGGCCTAATCACTTATAGTCCGAAGTCCACCAAATGCATATTCGCCTCTCTAGCAATCTTGCACCAAATTTCTGGTCATTCTAGAAATATCTCTCTGTAAAAACTTCCTACGCTAAAGATAGGAAACTGACCCACTTAAAGGAAACGTAATTTTAAACTTAAATAGTTACAAACAGGTTGAAGGCGATTCGCAACATCCTGTATGATTACGTACGTCACGTGTCAGTCTGTGTGGAATAACCGAAATTTTACACAATATATCAAGATGTTAGTATTATGTTGTATAAATCTACAAATGTTTGTCTTTTCCCCGCTATAGCGCAACGGCGCGAGCTCAACGCAGACAGTGAAAGCGGTTAAGTTTCGTTACGCGTAGTTTCATTAAAACGGGGCGACGGTCGATATCAGAAGAGCGTTTAGACTAGAACGGGCTTCCATTCGATTCATTTCCCTTTCGTGATTTTCGCCCAGGCAGCCCCTAAACTCTCCAAAAATTCAGTTTCCCTTCTACGAAACTGCAGCGGCGCGTTGTAATGGTAGCCCGGCACCGTAGCCATCTGTTACCTTATCCCGGAAGTTGATCCGTGTCTACTTCCGTTATGTCCTCTAGCGGCGAAAACACGAATCACCGACTACTCCACCCCTGCGCGGCGTAACGGCTTCGGCGTTATAATTTTGAAAAAATAGGCGTATATAGGCCTAGCTGTACGACTTCGTAGGCGACTTACGCCGGTGCATACGTTTTGCGCCAGTGACGTTATTTTGGGAGCGGATACAAAAGCCAAGTGGTGGGATTCTTCCGCGAGGTTTCAAAGGCGCATCCTGCCTGCCGCGGAGACGCGTTTAGCTTCTACCACCAACACTCCTATCTATCGCTCTGATAATTTGGCGCTCTTCCATACACGGTGGGCCAGGCCAGGGGTAAAGAACATCCCCGCGGAGAGCTCGAGATACCGCCGAGACGCCGTTGTTGTTACGTAATTGTTGTCGAACAGGCGAGGAAACATGCGTATCGATATTAAATGGTAAGTTTCCTCGTTTCCCAATAATATTTTAGCGATCGAGGAGCAAAGGCTTAGCGATTTGACAGGTTGTGAAGCCTCGTGAATAATTTGCCCGATTGCCGCTGCGGGCGCTGCGCTTTTCGCCGATTCGCGAAGACATTCCGCGTTCCCCGGACCGAGGCTTAGGTACTCTCGCGCGTGTCTAGCGGCAGATTTTACGGTTATCATTGTCGTTGAGTTGTGAAACTGAATAAAAGCCTAGTTGCCTCTCAGAAGAAGCCGTCTTTCATTGACTCTTCGACGAAAATGGTAAAAACACGCTTATTTTTATTGGTATTCCAAAATAGCTAATCTGTCGGCTGTTTTTTTCGTTGCTATTATATTGTACGCTACGGATCTGTCATAGCCGTGTATGTGTGTGTTTTGAAATAGTTTTACTACTCAAACGTAGTAATAAATCGACTGATTAATATCGATATTTATTCTCAAAATTACGTTACACCGCCTTTAAATGTTTGTTTACCCACATTTCACACCCTAACACTCAAAATAATTTTTGAGATCGATTCATAAAAAATGCGGTTTTATAATTGGGTCTAACGACGGTTCTATCGACATACGGGTATACGTAGGAAATTAGCGTTAATTAACTTAACGCGTCTGTTCTCAAAACCGGAAGCCCTTAATTACAACAAATACGCGGTTACAATAGATATTTTTAATCGCCTAAGAAGGTTAAAGTAGTCGTATACAACATAAATGTAATAATAGTGTCTAATTGAGGCTAATTTCTTTCCAAAAGAATGTAGTGCGACTTTCACAGTTGGATACGTTTATGACACCGACAGTTTTTATAGCCGGCGCTTTTTTAAACTAACCCCATTCATTCGGCAAAGCGGTTTCCCTTTCCATTGCTCGACTCAAAATTGGCATGTTAAAAATTGCGTTTGCATTTCAAATGTACATTTAAAGGTATGCTTTTATTTAAATATAGCTTTAAATTGATTTTTTTTTAAATTACAAGCTTTTATTTTTTAAAGGTTTCGCTTGACAGCCTTTCCCACGAGCTTAACATACCGTTAAAACATACTTTATATTTAATGCGCTGATATAGATTAAAATAAAACTTGTATATTTGGTCAATTTCAGTTCTCCCTGAGTTTTGAACAAATCTTTTTTCTCTACGGAGATATGTCGATTAAAAAAATAACTACGGTCCATAATTTTCTTAAGAAATATTGGTTTTAAATCAAAATAAACTTGAAACTGACTTAAATATCTTCTATTTTTCTGTTTATTATAAATTGAAATCCCTCTATAAATTTCCCAAATACTAAAAATATTAAATCTATCCGTTTTTGGGATTATTCACCCCCCCCCCCCGAATTTGCAAATACTCCTACGCCACTGTATTCAACTCATGAAGTTGAACTCGTGTGAATTTGAAAGGAATAGACTGTAAAAACCGGCTGAAGTTTTTTTTTGTAATCGGCACGATCGTGAGTGGGATTTCTAAACGTTGACGTAACTTCCTGTAAATGTATTTTTACTATCTCCTTAGGCTGTTAATTTAAAAGAAATATCTGTTTATAGACTCGTGACTTAGTCGCTTTGATATCACACGCCATGACTAATTTATGCTCGCGATTTTAGCCCTACTTTTAAAACTTGGAAATTAAATTCCCTAAAACAAGTATTTAATTTAATCTAACATTTATCTAATAAATATTTCTGGCTTAACTGTTCTAGTTCAAATGTTTAAACAATTATATTTCAAAAAATGACGAAGGGGCTAATTCGATGTTATATTCTGACTTCATGTATAATTTTAAAACTTGAAATTCCCCCAAAACTTTTATTATTATTATTATTATTTGCAAAGCTTTTATTATTCTAATTGAATACTTTTAACAGATATATTTGTAATAATGACTAAGGGGCGAATTTGATGTTATATTCCGACTTCGAATTTATAATTTTAAAATTAAAATTTCAAATTTGCCAAGGACTTATTTTTAAAGTGTTAATTATTATAATTAAATTGTAAAATGCGTCGGTTATAGCACTAATATATATTAAAATGCCTAAGGGCTAATTTGATGATACTTGGAATGTATTTGAAATTCCCAAAACAGTAATTTGCCAAGTGTTAATTATTATATTTAAAAGAGCGCCAGAGAACTACGAAGTGTGACCTACTAGCCCCTGGAAGTAGGCTGCAACAAGCGCCAAACCAAGAAGCAGGGAAACGCGAACATTAAGGTTTGGGTTCGTGTGATAGGTGAAAAAGGACTTTGTAAACAAATCGAGGTAACCAGCGTAAAAAAGTAAACTTAAAGTCTTAAACAGTATTTAAAGTCCCTGCTGCTTGGTTTGGCGCTTGTTGCAGCCTACTTCCAGGGGCTAGTAAGCCACACTTTGAAGCTCTCTTGCACCCTGTTAACTCATCGTAGGAAAATTAGGAAAAAACATGCATACTTCTCAACTCACCCCTTACAAGTATTTAAAATTTTTGCATAACTTTTTGAAACACCCTGTATGTATAATTTGAAAATTTAAATTTAAAATTAGGCAAAAATGGGATTGCGCACGCATGGCGTGAAGGATGGTGGTTAAATCTTGTAAGGCGTTCTGTAATAAAGCATAAACTGCGATGTAGATATGGGGTCTATAAATTGCTCTTAGTCTAGCGGGCTTTATCTTATCAGCAAAATGCGCGTATGAGGCATTAAGTCAGTTAAGCGTAGAAAACGTTGACATTTCTTAAATTAGATTTCTTTTTCGCCGACAGCGAAAGCTCCGAACATTACGTCGGGCGGTTTCAATCTTTTGACTACAACTCTCCCGTTCCAAATCTCGTGACACTATGAAGATAAATTCCTGATTCCATTGAAAACCTGGAGGAAAAAATAAAATTAATACATAACATCCCTTTTTTTATAAACGGTATGTACTTAATTTTCTAAAAACGTGCCCATTAGTAGCTTTCACGTGACCTCATTGTCACAATCAGTGTTTTCCCTCTCTACTCACGGCATTAGAGAATTGACCGTCATCACGACCTTGAAACCTTATTGGGTAGTATCAAAAGCCTATTACCGTTAAGTAAAATAACTACCATATCAATTATTTACCTTTATAAAGATTCTACTTCGGGAGTATGACTATGTTCAGCTCGGTATCTGATTGGTTCCCCCAAAATTGACGTCATAAGCGCACGCCGTTACATACCCCCCCCCCTTCTCGTGCCGGGGGGGGGGGTAAATTTGCCCACGGAATCCTTAAACGTAGTAATTTATAAAATAAATACATCGTTATTACCGACACCGGAAAGTTAACCAATCACCTTGTTTCCGTTGATTAAAATAACTACAATAGGAACCATTTACTTAAAAATAGTCGCGTCTAATTAACTCTTTTTTTTCCTTATATTTTCAAGGTGTTTCAGGCTGTCTTGATTTTCGGAACTTGTCGTGAAGAGAGAGAAAGTCTGTATTAGCAGCTGACGGCATGGAACCAAATTCGCTCATCGCGGATTTCTTCGCCGAGAAATCGGTCTTCATCACAGGCGCCACCGGATTTATGGGAAAGGTCAGTTAATTTCCATTTACAATACTCCTTTATGGTTTCTTTTTAGAGCCACGGCGTTTGCCACAATCTACTAATTTCGAAAAAATCTTTAAAATTTCAAAGTTTAATATAATTTAGTATCATAATTTTACCTAAAACAAATGTTTTTATTATTATGTTTTTTATATAAATCTATATATATATGTATTCAATTTAAGCTAGTAATCATATAGAAATTGTTAATTTTTAAAACATATTTTGGTTAAGAAAGATTATATTTAAACCTAAATTATAGATATTGGAGAGGTTTTTTCTTTTTCAAATATACTTTATAAAAATTTATTCAAATCAATGATTTTTTTAAAAAAAACATTGATTTAAATCAAGTTGATTTAAATCGGCCAACCTTGCTAAAAATATCATTCAAAAGGTATAAAATAATCAAAATAATTGGCTCTATCTCAGAATAATATTTTAGACATTATGTGAAATTGAGAAATTTTAATAATACTTTAAATTAATTTAAATCGTTAAACGATTTGTACTGATTTTCGAAAATCGTTCTACCATTTCTAATTATAATTTAAAGTAATTTTTAATTCGTGAATTTTGATTTTTAAGTAGCTTTTTAATTTCTATGATGCATTCTGATATCATTTGTCGAAAACTACATTTTTCGCGATTTGGTTTTCTTCGTAAAAAATTATTTATTTAAATCGCCTATTATATTTCTTATGTATTTATGAAAATGTAGAAAAATGGTTGCTGAAGTCATGAAATATTACAAATATTAATTAAATTTGCCGCGTAAGATCTTTAAAAATTACTTAAACTCAAAAAAGCAATTTAAGTTTTATTTCTAAGACGGGATTTAGGTATTTTTTAATGGGACAGCCCAAACTTTTGAAATATTTAATTCAATATTTTTCAAAATGCAAGTTAAAACTTTACGTGGTTTTTGCTTTCGTGTCTTTTTTTTTTAGATTTTTGATATTTTAATACCTGAACAACTCAAACGCTATCTCTTACAGTGACTAACTTTTGTCAAAGAAGAAAATTATTGCCAAACAAACACTGATAACTCTAGCGAAATGTGTCACGATTGCTTTAGAATCTTATTCTTATCGTTTTGGTACTCCGTGATTTGAGGAGTTAGATATTCTTTAAAAAGGAATATTTTTTCTTTTACGAGTTTGGTTTCCAAACTGGAGTACCTTAAGGCTGACGCCGAGTTTTTTCAGTTTCGATACAAATCTAAATGCTTCCAGTTTTCTTTTTATTCAAAAAATACTCAAGGGCTGTTCGGGTGTGAAAAAGACCTTAAGCTCTTATTCTACGGTTCTTGATTTTTTAATTTTAATAAAATATATTTATTCCAGGGTTGGCTGATTAAAAATCAATTTGGTTTAAATCAAGATTTAAATCAACTGATTATTTAAAAAAACCATTGATTTAAATAATACAATGTATTTTAATGTAGGAATACAATATTACAAAAATAGTTTGTTAAAAAATAAAATACATAGAAAATATGAGAAAACTAAAATATTAAAATTTAATTAAATTCAATTAAGATTTAATATAAATCAATAAAATAAAATAATCCGATTCAAATAAAAAATCTATTGATTTGATTTTTATTAAAAAAATCTAAAAAGTGCGAACCCCTTTTTTATTCAGAGTTGTCTTATATAACACATTTTTTTTTTAAATCATTGATTTAAAGGTTTGAGTCTATTTGATCGATTCCCAAACGATCGAACGGGTCCCATTTGATCGAACGAAATTTGATCGAATGGCATTTGATCGAATGGCATTTGATCGAACGAAATTTGATCGAAAGCTACTGTAGGGTAAAACTACTAGTTTTTAGGAGTAAATCGAAAAGGCAACGGTGCATACGCGCCTACGGCACGCGTACATCAACCTAACCTAACCTAACCTAACCTAACCTGACCCTATTTATATATATCAAAAACAACGGGCCGTTATCGTCGATGTCATAAAAAATTCCATCATATAGTGTATAAAGTAAAAATCTCTTCATCTTTGTGGCTTAATACAGTTAAAGCAATGAATTATTCCATCATTATTCCTTCTGCACTTCATATTGAGATTCGGTAAAATATAAACATACCAACTGGTACTATAAATTCTTTTGAATTCGATCAAATAGTATTCGATCATTTGAAGGTTCGATCTTATGAAACAAATGACAAATGGGATTCGATCAAATGGAATTTCGATCAATTGCAACGTATAATGATCGACTGTCGATCACATATTTTTCGATCAAATGGACCAACACCGATTTGAATCACCTTTTTTACTTCACTGTATGTATGAAAATGTATGAAAATAGGCTCTCTAGCAATAATAAATTAAGTGCAGCTTTAAATTTAGTGTTTATTTAGTAGTTGAATTTAACTATCATTAATTTATTTTACGTTACTGTTGAGCTTACATTAATAATCATTAAAACGTAAAAAAATCAAAATATCGATAAATATCAATAAAAATCCGATTTATATCCAAAATATTTTTTATTTAATTAATATTTACGCATTTTATGACACTTTGGCAAATTTGCATGCATTGCTAATGTACAACATAATTTAATTTAATCTGAATTAAATTTAATGAGTACTTATAATTACTTTTCTCCTAATTTTGATTGCTACCGCAACCATTTCATCACATTTTAATAAATACGTAAAAAGTCTAAGAGCCCATTTAAATAAAAATATTTTAAGAAACCATTTGATTGAAATTAAATTTATTTAACTATGACATGTTCCTCTATATTGGATATTTCTTGAATAATTCACTCAGGCAATATTTAAAAAAACAGCTGGACCTTTCACCCGAAAATTTCCCAATTTTCTTGTTATAATTTATACAATCATATTGACCCTAAAAGACACGACAATTAATAGTTGATTTGAATGATTGGTCGATAGAAATAAAATAAATAGCTTTTTTGACCTAAGTGCTTTATTGTAGCTTCAAAAAAGATTCAAAAGAACAAATTTACTGCACCTACATTTTCTTCATATTATTTGGGTCGACAACTGGCCACGATAGATTTGAAGATCAAAAGAAATATATTGAAGGAGGATACGTGCTAGATATTTATTATTATTATAAAGAAAATTAAGTAAAGACTGGAAAAGAAATTTCAGAATTAATACGAACTCAATTTAAATACTACTGAATTCCCTCGTGTCGAAATTGTTTAAGTGGTTTCACTGAGATTTCGTATTAATCTTATCAATGGCCGTGTGTTGCACATATTTAAGTGGTTTTATAACGATTTCAAAATTAAAATTAACTCAATTTAAATATTTTCATATGGGCACTTAAATGCTATTTACAACAATGATTTAAATCTACCATAATGCTTAAAATATGGAAATACTCTAAAATCGTTTTAAAAATTACGCTATGGGTAAAACACGTGAGGGTTAATCTCGATACACTGGATGTTTGCTGTCCGGTACCGAAAAACCAGTTAAGACTAGGTATTTTAAATGATAAGAAAACCTGATATATCCAGAAGTATATAATTCAACTAGGCTATAAAAAGTAACAATGTACCTTCACTGTTCTTAATGGGCGTTATTTTCGCATCAACGATTTTATGGCTCGTTTTGCCCCGCCTGGCGACGTAAAAGGGATATTTTCTTAGTTAGAAACCATATTTAATAATTTCAGAAAATGTTGCACACTATTTTTTTCTTCTAAATTTTGTTTTTAAATCGAAAAAAACTGATTTCGGATTTTTATTGATTTTAATAAAAATTTTGATTTTTTTTTAAGGTTTTATGCAGGTCTGGCTGATTTAAATCATGATTAAAATCAAGATTTAAATCACCTGATTTTTTTTATCATACAATGTATTTTAATGTAGGAATAAAAAATGAGCAATAGTTTCTTCAAAATTAAAATACATAGAAAATCTGAGCAAACTAATATATTAAATAGTAATTTCGGTTAAGATTTCATCCAATTCCAGTTTAGCTAACTCATAAAAGTAAAACATCCGTTATTTATTCATGAAAAGAGAGATTAATTGTATAAAAATCAATAAAATCAAAAAAATCCAATTTAAATAAAAAAAATCGATTTGAGTAAAAAAAAAGTGCCAACCCTCGTTTTATGCCTGTTTTTCTTGACAAATTGACAAATAATTTGACACCAGCGATAACGTAAATTGTAGTTTAAATTAATTTTTATTAAATTGAATTATTAATTAATTAATAATGAAATTTAATGGAATTTTCTCTGAATTAAAATTTCTAAAGAAGCTACTTTCGTACATTTTAATAAATAGATTGATTTGAATACGAAATTTAAATCCATAATTTAAAAAATATAAATCACTGATTTAAATCACATTTTTTAAAAGGTTGGTGTCCCTTTTTTGATTTTAATTATTTAACGCTTCATTTTCGAGACAAAATGATGAATAATTTTTACGCAGAGGTAATGTAGACTAAAATTTAAATTTAACGGTTATTAAATTTCATTTAGTTTTCTCTGATTTGGCATTTCTACAGAACCTACCTTTGTCTATGATTTATTTAACGAAGGCCCGCTTAAAAATCGCGTACCTGAAATCAATAGTCAAGCGAGTCTAAAAATCCATATTTGAGAAAACCAGATTTTGGTTCTAAATCTGCAAACTTAAAATGAAAGTGAACGAAAAAAAGGTTAAAAATACTAATTAAGTAAGCACTTGTAATTCGAATTTCTTTCAAAAGCCGGACTGTCGCTCTTGGGTAGCGAAATAAAAACGTACTTATTTTGGTATTTCGTCATCTGTTTCATAAAGTAACGAATTCGTGTAATTGTAGGTCCTGGTGGAAAAACTACTCCGATCATGTCCCAAAGTGAACAAAATTTTCGTCTTGCTGAGGACGAAGCAAGGCCAATCTCTCAACGACAGGCGAGAAAATATGCTGCAGTCCCAGGTATTCGACCGAGTTCGCGACCTGACTCCTTGTCCTCTGTCGAAAGTGGTACCCGTTCAAGGTGACATTTCCTCCCCGGACTTGGGTCTGTCCGAAGAAGACACGAACACTCTGTCCTCTAACGTCGCGGTCGTCTACCATTCGGCCGCCACGGTCAAATTCGACGAACCTCTAAGGTCAGTCCAACTCCTTTTCCATTGTCACGTTTGCCTACGACCCTTACCAAATTTTTCTATTGAGTTTCTATAAAATCTTATAAATATAGAAAGTCTTATCATTTAGTTATAGAAAATAACCCTGAATTTTAACAATAGCTTTAGAAATTTGGGTAATTTTTCTATAGATTTTCTAGAAATTTTATTCATTTTTCTATAGATTTTCTAGACATTTATTAATTTTTCTATAGATTTTCTAGACATTTATTCATTTTTATATAGATTTTCCTAGACATTTGATTCATTTTCTCTAGACATTTGATTAATTTTTCTCTAGGCATTTTGTTCATTTTTCTATAAACATTGTACATTTTTCTATAAACATTGTACATTTTTCTATAAACATTGTACATTTTTCTATAAACATTGTACATTTTTCTATAAACATTGTACATTTTTCTATAAACATTGCACATTTTTCTATAAACATTGCACATTTTTCTATAAACATTGCACATTTTTCTATAAACATTGCACATTTTTCTATAAACATTGCACATTTTTCTATAAACATTGCACATTTTTCTGTAAATATTTTGTTCATTTTTCTGTAAATATTTTGTTCATTTTTCTGTAAATATTTTGTTCATTTTTCTGTAAAAATTTTTGAGCATTTTTCTGTAAACATTTTTGAGCATTTTTCTTAAAAATTTTGGACATTTTTCTATAAACATCTTGATCATTTACTATAAAATTCCGAATAATTTTTTTTGAGATTCTACTGAATATTTTCTAAGGGACTATTTCGTTAATCTTAGGGCTATATTTATCTTCCCCTTTTATAAATGTATTCATACTAGCATCATTAAACTGATTATTTTTCTACTTCTGTTGGGCAGGGTCTCTGTACAAATGAATTTAATCGGCACTAAACACGTAGTGGACGTTGCCAAGAAATTTCCACTTCTCAAAGTAAGTCTAAATATCTTATTAATTATGAAAATTAGAGCACGTTCAGACCACCCATATATAAAAATATACAATATAATATATAACATTATCAATGTATTTATTTCTACTTTGGGAGAATAATTATATGTTGAAATGATTTAAGCGTGGCTCCCAATAGTTCTTTATCGTTTGAATTAAGTTCAAATTATTCTGAGAATTATGGGAAATCGCATATTACCCAGAACAAACGAAAAAGCAACACTTTGTCCCTCCCCTTTTGAGAGTTTCTGAAGAACTGAAAATAATATACTTTCATTTAAAATAGACCATCCATAAAATCCGAGCTAAGCCAGCCAAACCCTTGGCAAAGACTTTAATGTAGATTTGTTAATTTTCCGGAAAAATAAAATGCGTAAAAATTTCCGTATTGTGGAAAAGTTTCCGTAAAGCGGAAAAATAAAAAATTGGAACAAATTACTTTTTAAGGGTTTTTAATGATTTTAACTTTTTATCGATATAAAATGTCTAATATCAGTAAACATACTACAAAACATTAATAGTGTTACATTGTTAATCTGTTTAAACTAGTCTAGGGCTGCGTTCAGTAACAGCAAACGGTAGGACCGTTGAATGCGCAATCGCTACTGTACGACTTTTTTCACTTCCGGGATGGACGTCACGTTTGCAAACGGAGAGTCAACAAAATAAGCGGCTGGAAGAGCCGGTTATTTTGTTGATAAACGCAATCGTGACGTCACAGCACGCGGGAAGTCTAGTTGCAGACGACACGATAGACGATATTGTATAAAATTTACAACAATCGTAAAAAAGCATTCAACAGACGGAGATCAACGGTTAATTAACAATTTCCCCTCCGTTGAGCGTCACTGAACGCGGTCTAGAGGTTTAGTTTTACTTTCAGATTCGAAAAAATGAGGTAAAAATGTCGCTTTATTTAAATTTGCAAAACAATATATTAAGACTAATCATGGATTGAAAACTTTTTTATTTTTTTCGGAAAAATTTCCTGAAATTTTTCCGACTTACAACACTAAAGCTATTTCTGTAGGACTGGCAATTTTCATGAAATTATTCTTCTGTTCCGTCCTTATTCGGGCTAGACATTACATATATTTAGCTTGATCAATCAGCCAACCAATGTTGCGTGTTTGACAGATAATAGATAATAATGAGCCGCCCTGGCTCGTGAAAAATTGGGCCAAACCTTCAGTCTCTCTATATACAAAAGTAAATAATCAAATAAGTAGTATTTTATAGAATGGTCCATTGCACATTCAATAATATAAATGATTTTTTTAATTCTTAATTACCAGTTTTGTCTCTCCATCAGGTTTGTAAATCGTAAAATGTATCTAAACTGATTAAGCCTTTCCGATAACTTAGGTAGCAGACGATTCAAAAGGTCCTCGCTAAGCAGACTGAAATCGCGAAAATGTTGATTCCCATAATACCTAGCGAATCGTCAGTCGATGGCGTGTTTCAAATGATAAAGAACTATACCGATCACGCTCTAACAATGAACTCTTTAACCCTAAAACAAATCATATCAGCCTGGTATTTCATTGCTTTTCCTAGAACTGACGGTTGCTGCGCATAGAAGTATGACACTTCATTAACACTATAGACGCAATCACATATTGCCTACAGGAAAATATGCAAAAAGGGGGCAAAATCCACCCGAGGTACCTTCCCATTAATAATGTTTGAGGTAGACCTATATGAGATATGAAATTTCCCAAAAGGAGACGTTGCACTACCCATTCGATTTTCCATGGCAACCGAAAATGGTTTTGACCACTTAAAACAAAAAATTATCCATTTAAAAAAACATGGGATTATCTCGGATTCACAGGGCCGACGAATTTTTTTTAAACTTGAAAATCACCAAATGGGTAATTTGGACCGCATTTAGGTAAATTTCATCAAGTTTGGGTAAATTGGAACATTTTTGGGGTAAAATTGTAACAATTTTTGGTAATCTTATTTTTGTTTTAAGTGGTCAAAAACATTTTCGGTTGCTATGGCAAATCTCATATAGGTCTACATTACGCCCGACTTTGAACAATATCGGCTATAAACACTTCGGGTACTCTCCTTGTAAGTTGAGGCTAACGGTAATAGTTAGTGTAGGGAGCTGCTGGCTCCCGGGGCTTGCTGGGCTTGCCACCACCCTCCTACGCGTTGTAACCCGGCCACCTGAATTAATGGCTTCAAAAGTCGCTTGAGGACTTACGCCTAAGGTGGAGCCTTGGGTATTAGCCTAGCTAATTATTATTATTATTATTATTATTATTATTAACTTATACATTCTTGATATAATATAAACTAATATACTATTTATATATAACACATGTAATTATTATTATGTATTAAATGTAATATTAAAAAAAGGCATTTTTCCGAGGGGAACTACATTATCTACAATCGTCATAAGATGATCTTTGGAGACTCGTTTTATCACCTCCTCGCGAAATGTGGAAACATTTTTATTTCTTTATAACGAAGGCCGGTTGCATGACGTTATCGCGCCTAACAAGATGATGATTATAATAAAACGGTTTCGCCATTTAAGCCTTTCTCTCCCCATCCCTCCCCCCTCCGTCTTAATAATAACTTTGATCGTCTGTTTAATTGGGCGCCGACATTTTTCATGAGTCACAATGTGTAAAAGCGAGTTCGTTCCAAATAACGAGCGCATACCCAGCAATTTTACGAATCCAATTTTATCATCGAAGAATGGCCACATTCCACCATAAGGATGTTTATTTACTTCTGTAAACGTAGTACGTTCAATATTTTCAAGAGTTCGTCGAGATAGGAGTATTTACAGGGTTCGTACACGATCTGGAAAAGTCAGGGAATTTTAAAATGTTTCCATAAGGTCAGGGAAAAGTCAGGGAATTTGAAAATGATTCCCAATGGTCAGGGAATAGTCAGGGAAATTTAAAATGGTCCAAAATAGTAAGGGAATTTTAAAATGACCCCAAAAACAAATCCGGCAAATAAATTTGTGAAAAATGTATTAAAAATACATAATTAACATTTTTCAAGATTTTACCTCAAAACATAAATTTATTCTACAAAAATGGTCAGGGAAATTTGGCAATTTAGTCAGGGAAAAATGGAAATGTCAGGGAATTTAATACCGGAAATTTTGTACGAACCCTGATTTAAATTTCACTTATAAAAAGCCAGATTTAAAATTTTAAAATTTTAGCTTCGCGGGAATTACAACTACGAATGCTACATTGAGGCTATTGAATACTCCTATCTTGATGCACTCATGATATTGTTCGAGGAAATGTGTTTGTCGCTAGTTACGTTAACAAAAGGTCGTAGCTTGTGTTAGCAGACGATTTTTATACTCCCTTTAAGCCACTACGTTCCCAAGAAGCGTAAGCCTAAGGTGGTGCCTTGGGTATTAGCCTAGCTGATTACTATTACTATTACTATCTTCAGACGAGGCTTATATAGCAGGGTTCGTAGAAACAAATAATGAAACCGGTACTGTTAACTAGAACTGCGTAAATTTTTGTCTTATACAGGAATACATACCTTTACTTGGATTCTTGTAATGCTTATCCTAGCGTATCGCGTATGGTAAGATCACTCTGACGGCTTTGGCCCCGCCTACGAGAGAAAAAATCCCCTCTGCGCGCGCTCCCCTCTCACGTAGTTGTTTGTTAAGTTAACATTGTCACGTCAAAAAATCCGTCAGCCACATCGAAACGAAAATCTGCCGCTGGGGCCCTTTGTCTCCTAGCAACTAATAATATTAGACCCAGTCCGCCACTGATTGAGCGCAATGTAAATTTCTTCGTGTAGGAACTGCCATTTTTATTTCGTATAATTATGATATATTTAATTGGAGCTTCGTATTGCACGTAACCCACGCTTTGTCTAAAATGTCTTAATTTTTCGTAGAGTTTCGTGCACGTATCGACGGCGTATTGTAACTGTGATAGGGATGAAATAGACGAGATCATCTACCCACCTCCAGTGCCTCCGCAATTTGTCATTGACAGCCTACAGTGAGTTCACTACAATGTCCAACATTTTCACCAGGGCTAGGACATTCAGAAAATTCCGAGCAAAAAAAATTTAAATTTCGTTAAATATTCCAGTAATGGTTTTGTATTTGTTTTTTTAAAAATCCTCAATATTTTAAAGACATTTATAAAGTTCGTAAAAACAATCCACAAAAAAGTCTATAAACACACCGCAAAATAAATACAAAGAAATTTTAAAAGTTGTATTGGATTTCTTAAAAATGCACAAATCCCAGAAGAATACAGAAATCTAGTAAAATATACTCACCCGCGTATTTTAAAACTTTTGAAAAATCGACAAATTCGTACCAAAAAAAACGAATCCGTGAATTTTCTAAAAATCCGCAAATTTACAAAAATATCAATCCTTTAAATTTAAAAAAAAAAGAAAATTAAACCTGTGAATTTTTTTAATTTCAAATTCGTTCATATTTTTAAAATTCAATAAAATTTTTGAAAAATACGCCAGTCTACAAAAAAAATCAAAAACGACGTTTTTTAAATATGCCTACAAAAGCATTATTTGAAAAATACCCAAATCCAGAGAAAAAAAAGAAAAATAACCCTTAACATGTATTTTCTGAATGTTCGACCCCTCGGGATATATTATAATGAAGGATCCCTTAATTAACACGTCTCTCTCTGTAGGTGGATGGACGACTCTTTACTGGACAAAATAACGCCCAGGCTAATTAAAGGAAGGCCCAACACTTATACTTTCACCAAAGCCCTGGCCGAGAGCTACTTGAGCGACCACGCGGGTCTGCTACCCATCGCCATTGTCAGACCCTCGATCGTCACTGCCGGCTGGAAAGAACCATTCCAAGGATGGATTGACAACTTGAACGGACCAACTGGAATGTACGTCGCGGTGAGTTTGAAAAGACGAAATACATTTTCCGCACCTGTACGACCAAAAATAAAAATAGTTCAACAATTTATGGAAGACCCCTTAATCAAAAAACGCCCATAACCCGTTTATTGGCCAGAATTTGGCAGAAGCTATTAATAAATTAATATTTTCGAGGGGATGTCCATAAATGCGGGTATGATTATATGGCGGTTATTTCTATGTAATATTGCGCTTAACGCATTTATTTGGCAGAAGCTAGTAATAAATTAATATTTTCGAGTGGTCGTTCGTAAATTTTGCTATGGTAATAACACTTCCAATATTGGGCGCTCCCTTAGATATTTCTGATGCTAGTTAGTGTATTTCTCAATTTGTTAGGGGTCTCCCATAAAGAATGACTTGGTGATATTCCCGTTAATATTTTCAAGGGGTCGTTCATAAATGGGGCTATGATTATAAGGCGGTTATTTCAATCTAATAATTAATTTTGAAATATTTTTTGCAGACCATAAAGGGTCTCCTTCGCGCAATGCTGATGGAACCCGACGTCTTAGCGGACTACATCCCAGTTGACGTTGTCATAAATCTAATGATAGCCGTAGCCTATGAAACTGCTCAAAACAGGTGCTCTTTGAAATGATTTATCTCTCCAAGAAGGAACATATATTAAGAACTTTTGTTGTTTTCAGTTTTAACGGTATTAAAGTGTATAACTGTACGTCTGGGGAACTGAACGGAATGACGTGGAAGATGATGGAAGAGATTATGTTCGCCGCCATTTTGCGCCATCCCAGTCAAGAGATCTTTAGGTACCCCGTCTACAAGTCCACGGCGAACCGATGGGGGTTGCTCGTCACCTCCTTAATACACCATTACATTCCCGCCACCCTGGTGGACTTTTTCTCCATCATTAGAGGAAAAAAACCTAGGTAAAAATTAAATGGTTATTTTTGAATTAAAGTACATTCAAGTTCACGCGTCAAACATTAGCATCAAATTATAAAAAAATAGCCAATTTAATACGCTCTTTGTTTTCGAAATTGTTTCCATTATCATTCTTATTGAATGATGTAAATTTACGTGGACTCTTTTGAAGGTATTCCCGTAGATGCGTACGCTACTGTCAACCTCTTCCATTTAAAAGTAGCCAAATGTTGAAATGGTCCCTAAACCGCATCAGTGCAGTGGAATATTTTCCAGTTTCACCTAGTATTTGTATTCCGGTATTTAACGTTAGGACTGACTTTATGTTCTGCAGACACCAAGAAAAAATAACCTTTCTAAGAAAAATGTAGACTTCCAAAGATATTCTTTCTAAAACTTTCTTGGGTATTTCTACCAACACCTTTCTTGGGTATTTCTACCAACACCTTTCTTGGGTATTTCTACCAACACCTTTCTTGGGTATTTCTACCAAAACATTTCTTGGGTATTTCTACCAAAACATTTCTTGGGTATTTCTACCAAAACATTTCTTGGGTATTTCTACCAAAACATTTCTTGGGTATTTCTACCAAAACATTTCTTGGGTATTTCTACCAACACCTTTCTTGGGTATTTCTACCAAAACATTTCTTGGGTATTTCTACCAAAACATTTCTTGGGTATTTCTACCAAAACATTTCTTGGGTATTTCTTAAGAAAATTAGCTAGGGACCATTTTTCTGAAGGAATTTGATTTAGAATGCATATACTCTTTTGAATAATTTGGGAAATGTAAATGTAATGACTTTATCTTTAGAAATATCTAACTGATACTCTAAACGCTATAGAAAACTGTATTCTTTAAAGATATTACTTAGTGGTTTCTATAGAAAATCAGAATGTCTTTAGAATAGGTAATATTTGGGGAAGTATCTGCTTTAGAATAACTTTGACACTATAAATAGAAACCTTTTAGAAACGATTTTCTTAAGAAATATCTACAGAATTTTCTGACTATATAGCTCCATAAATTTTCTAAAAGATTTTAAGAATTTCTCGAGGAAATGTTTGTACACTAGGAATTCTGCGCTAAGTGCTTATATTAAATTAAAGTAAAATTTTCTATTGACAGGATGATAAAATTGTATAATAGAATCCACAAGGCAGTGTCCAGTTTGGGGAATTTCACGACGCATGAGTGGAAGTTCGTCTCTAATAATATGCTTGAATTATCACAGTCGCTGAACCATACTGACTTAGAGGTAAATCGTCTTTTGTTCCTTATTTAATTTTATTTTATTTATGTTTATCCATTGTCTAATATATAAATCTTTAAAAGAAGTGTGGCCTGCGTCTAAAATAGCCTTGAAAATAAATTGCCCAAAGCGCCAAGCTACAATCTCTGTTTGGAAGTTCCGTCATAATTAAATTTACATTAACCTTTGACCAAATTTTTATATTTATATGCAGGAAGTCCACTAAACAACGAAAAATGATAAATAACTAAACAACTAAAAATTATAAATAACTGAAAAACGTTTATGGAACATTCCTCGTGTAGGGGGACATTTACTAGTTTAAAATTGAATGATCTTGAACTATGTCTTCAAGGTCATTCAAAACTTTCCCGAAAACCATTGGGTTTACGGATTTGGTTCCTATTATAAAGTTGTTGCTCGGAGTATTATTAGTTCAATTAACTTTAATTTGACCAATCAGAAGCTGCAAAATTGAAGGTTTATGATAATAAAATAATCTGATTAGTTTTAATATGACTAAATCAAATAAATACTGAACAGTTAACAATAGGCATGTGCGAGTACTCGATCGAGCTTCGAGCTCGAAGCTCGAAAATCATTTTTTTAAAAGCTCGAAAATGGTTCGAGCCTCAAATCGAGGCCTAGGCTTAAATTTAGAGTACTCGAAACTATTATTCTTACCAAGGCACTACTCGCGAGCTTGTAAAAATGGCGGGAAAAGCTACAAAAAAAAATTTCTATAGTCAAGCCTTAAGATTTCTTATTGGGTGAGGTACAAGTCCTAGTTGTTTCTGATTGGTCACCAATTTTGAATGTAGAAAACGAAACTAAAACCGTAAGTTACATTACGTATAGTGCCCTAGCTGTTTATTGTTAGTTTTTTGGCGGTTCCATCAGTCCACTATTTTATTGTTGTAATCCCTTGTATGGCCAGTTTTTAATTTAGACTTCTCAAATATGGCTTCAAATAAACGTAAAAGCTCTGGCAGTAATTAATAAATATAGTTTATTTTTGAAAAATGTTTTACTTAATAAACCCAATTATTCAGAGCCTTTTTAAGCTAAATCTATCACGGAGTACTCGAAACCCCTTTAAAGCTAGGTCTTAGTAATTATTCAAGTACTCGAAACCCTCTTTTTAAGCTAAGCCTAATTCTTCGAGTACTCGAAACCACATTTTAAGCTATGCCTAAAAGCTCAAAAGCGCGGTAAGATTTTAAAGCTCGGCTCGATACTCGAAAAGTGAAATTTTTAATACTCGAAGCTCGACTCGAAACCCAAAAATCAAGGCTCGCACATGCCTAGTTAACAACCTTTCAATTATGCCACCGTCGGCTACGATACATGCTTGAGCTCGTTTAACAACGGAGTTAAATTATTCTAAAACTTGTTGTCATGACAACCAATCTTATAGAAATCAGGTTCAATTCATTAAACTTCAATTTATCGGCTTCTGATTGGTCAAATCAAAGTTATTTGAACTAATAATATGGCGAGCAACAACTTTCTAATTGGAACCAAATCCGTAAACCCAAGAGCTCTCGAGATAGTTTTTGAATGCCCTTGAAGACATAGTTCAAGATCATTCAATTTTACACTAGTAAATGTCCCTCTGCACGAGAAATGTTCCATAGAAATTTGAAATTTTAAAAAAAAATTTCAGTTATTTATCATTTTTCGTTTGTTAGTGGACATTATGTAATATAGATGAAAGTAAAGTATAGTTAGTTTTTAACGGTATTCTGTTGCCTTGTTATTTTGAATATTCGCTATTTAGTACGTGTTTCCAACAATAGATGACAGACAGAGTCGCTCTCCGTCTGTAAGCGCCTAGAAGCATTTTCCTGAATCATTTTTTTTTTTACTTTTTCCTTGATTTTGCCAATAACTTTTTCAAGTCATTTGGTAAAACAATTCCCTCAAAACAAATCATTCAAAACTTTATTTGACTAACTTACGAATTTCCGTCCTTGCTTTGAAATTAAGCGGGTTTTGTATCAGGCTAGAATGTATTTCTACCGTCGGGATAATTGACGGATTTTGAAATGACGTTTTAGCGCGCGACACTACCGGTACATGTCTTGGGCACACAGCCTTCTTTGCGTGCTTTTTTGACCATAACATGTAGAGGTATTTTCACGCGCAAAATGAATTTTAAAAGCCGTCAATTACCAAGTTAATACGATGCGCGGCCATCTTGATCAAGTTTTTTCCCCTGGAACAGGGGGGGGGGGGGGGGGGAGGAAAATTAAAAAAAAAGTCGTTGTCCATAAGTTGAAATAGTGCATTCTAAGCCTGGCGAGACAAAATAGGGTTTCATTATTTCTTTTGAAATTCAGTTTGTGATTCGTAATTAATTTGTGTTTCAGACTTTCGATTTCAATATCAAACCATTAGATTGGGTTAGCTATATGAATAACTACGTTCTCGGAATCCGGAGGTTTATTCTAAAGGAAGACGAATCAACATTACCCGTTGCTAGGAAAAGCCTCAAATCGTAAGTACAGAAGTTTAGAACTATTTTGCATATAACTGATATCACTTATAAGTGATATCATAAGTTAATGATACCTCTAAGTACACAAATAAGCCCTTTCAAGGAGGAATCTTTGTCCAGAAAATGTGATGTCAAATCTTGTCCCTCCGATTCCCGCAAAAATGAAAGATTTGAAAAATATCTCTGACCCAGCGCCGCTGTGCGGTCGAGAATGAAACTATATTGGGAGGGGCTACTTTTACTAGTCGTACCTTAGTGGGGGTGCCTTAGCGGGGTGGAGGGGGAGAGGGAGAGAGTTCATTCGTTATAATTTCAGTCACATGAGAGAAATAAACCAATAGCAAAAAAAACGTTTTTCTAAGGGAATATCGAAATTTACCTCTTTTGGGGAAGTTCAAGCTAGCCTTGCACCAAACAGGATTAAAGAAACGTAAGCTTCGGCAGTTCCAAGTGTATGTTAAGGCTACTTTGATACGCAGTACGGAGATACATAGGTCGATTTGGACAAGCATTTCCGCCATAGGCAGCATAGCCATTTGTCTACTTAGAGGTATCATTAACTTATGGTGATATCAGTTCTCTATCCTCCGTGAGGTAAACCTTTACCGAGGACCATGTCAGCTAGGAGCAACAAACACAACACCCCACACAAGGAGAACGCAACCCGTCAAAAGTCGTGCATTTTCTTGTGTTCGTTTTTCATTGGCTTTAGCGCCTGCTGCCGTCGGAAGGGGAAAATTCGGAAATTGTCGCCCCCCCCCCCTCGCCCGTAAAACGTTCAGCGTAAAGGTTCGTCCAATGAAATTTGTACACAACCCTTCGTTAGCGTGTTTAAAGGCTAGCTGCGTTCTCCTTGTGTTTCTTGCTCCTAGATGTCAGAGACGTCATTTGGGTTAGTCTAAAAAAGTTCACGAATAAATTTGCACATTAGGAACGTCCTGAATATATCGATTACAAATCGAAAGAATATTACATTTGTCGGGTTTTTACCCGTTTTAAAAACTTGTTCCCAGAACAGCGAGTAGTCCAGATTATTTTTCCATCACCAGACTCTTTAAGTTCTCAGTATTTAAACGCGTTCTTACTATTTGAATTTCTAGATCATGACCGATTTTTTTTAATATTAAAATTTCAAGGTCATTCGCGTTTACCATTGATCTTCAAAGGACAACTTCGTTACCGATCCATCCTCAAGACCATTTTTCGCGTTATTACTTTCGCAGCGTGATAGTTTTGACTATTTGTTCTCGCATTGTCAGTCTAATGATGCATTTGAAATTTTCCTTTTGCAGGTTGTATTTGAAGACGCAATTCTTCAATCTCGTATTGGGCATCGCTCTCTTCCGAATAGCCGTACTCAAGTTCAGTGCGGTACGAAAACTGTGGTTCACGCTGGTCTCGTACCTCCTGAGACTCTACAAAAATATTCTCTCTATAACCTTCGTTTAGCGACTGACTTCTCAATAACCAATTAAACCCCACCCCAGCATCTTTTGCGAAAATTTTATCCGCGTTTTACGAACTTCGAAAGTTTCAAAGAAAAAAACTCTTAATATATAAATATATAATATTCAACTTTAAATGATGCGTTTTAACCACGATATTAAGAAAACGCAATGATTTTTTTAGAAGAGAAAAAAAGGTATTTTTATTTTTTCCTTTTCGAGACAACGGTAATTTATTCACATAATCTTTATACGATATTTTTCTACCCGTGTCGGCGACCTTGTTGATAGGCGTCAAAAAAAACATTTTTTCTACCGTCTATGGCGTGCCTGTATGTTGATATTCGCAATATTTTGGGTCTCTGACAAATAACGAGCGTAAACGGCATAATATTATTTAAATTGTCTCAAAATGCACCCTTAATGCAAAATCCCTACAATATCTTCTCTTCATCAAAGTCCAAAAATTTAAATTTCTCAAGTAGGCTTCGTAGAAAATAATTAGCAACTATTTGGAAAAAACAAATAAATAATGGCGCTGTGTGTGTGCTATTAATAAAAATAGGTGTATAAAAACGGATTTCAACTCGAGATAACGCACCCTATCGAGCGTCAAGAACAATTTTCCAATTGATATTTTACGGAAAACCCCTTAAATCTATCTCGAAATATTGAAGGGCTTGTCCGTAAAATATTGTCGTCAAGTCATGGCAGCTCAACTAGGCTTAGCACACTATTAAATTAGACGAGCAACCGTGTGGTTTTCTTCCGAATTCTAGACTGTAGTTGTTATTTGGACAGTCTTTTTCTGATTCCAATTCGAGACGAAATTTAATGGGTACGGTTCTAGTCAAGTTGTTATCCAACGTCGAGGCGTTCGGACTAAAATAATGAATTTAAAAATTTTCGCTCATCAAAAAACTTTTGAAAATCGTTATAAACTTTAAGAAAAAATTATATATAGTTGCCTTAAGCATTGAAAGAAAAAATGCTCTTGTTTGAAATCAAATTGATCGAGGCCGAAAAGGGTTTTGTTTTAGTAGCAACTATGCATTGTTGAAACGTAGTTCTGTATCATATTAATAACACGGAATTAGTCCGTCCTTTTGCGTGCTAATAATTACGTTTTCTGTCTGTGTATAACAACATAATAAAACCAAATGCTTCAATTTCTTATTTTCCACGTTTTTCGACTTTGCAATATTTTAACTCGAGGTGTATATAAACCTCCCTAAGCATAAATATTTACATTCTTGATTTAAGTAAAAAAAAATTCAGTCAAACTATTTCAGGGCAGCCACGGTCAAGGAGAAAGGGGAAAGTTTAGGTAATTTAAATTCCTGAAAATTTGTTAAGGTGAACTAAACCTTTATAGTAGAATATAAGCTGAAGAAATTCATGATAAAGTAAAATCTAAAGTGATAAATTGACATTAAAATCACGGTTTATATATTTACACAGGTTAGACTACTTCGACTCGGAGATGCACGCTTATGAGCTACTCCCGCGTTTAGAGAATTTGAAAAATTCTACTCCGCGCCTACAGCGCTGGCTTGTGTAAAGTTTCTGAACTATAATCAACTATTGTTAAAATAATATTTATATTTAAAAATGGAGCGCCACCTATATTTGAAATTTAAATGTATCGTAGATAATTAATAAATTTTAAAATACATATTATCAAATTATAATTACGGTAGCTCATTAGTGTATTTATAATTAAAATTTATAAAAATTTAATTTATAATAAATTAATTAGTACTATTTATATGCATTAGAGGGCGTACCAGTAGAAAACAGGGTGTTGTGTGTCCGAAGAACTTAAGGCGCTCAAAACGCTAGCACGTATGAAGGTACAAGTAGTCTAACCTGTGTAAATATATAAACCGTGGTAAAATGAATTCCTACGGCTTTCCGGCCTCAAAAGGTTTTTCGAAAGTATGAGGAAGGAACAAGTTCGCCAAGAAGGGACTATATTATTTCGTTGCCCGTCTACCATTTTAAACGGCAATATAATAATAATTTACACGATATTTCCCGTACAAGGGATAGTAGACTCCTAGGTTCTCAGTCACCTAAATACGTTAACCTGTAAGAGATTTGAACCATGTCCCCTAGGAGGTGTTTTACAATCACCGTGTCTGTCTGTCTGGGCTGCGAACGCATTTTGGAGGCAAAGTGTAATCACTGCGTTCGCAGTTTCTTGGAATTAAGAAAAAGCTTTTTCCAAAACAGCCCTCTTTTTGTCTTTGGGTGTAGTTTAAATTTTTTTTCAATTTGCGTTAGTATCGGGTGGGTTTCGAACCCGAGCCCTCCTGCACGACAGGTGAGCGTTCTACCACAGAACTACGGATACGTGTTACGTTTCAACTTGTTTAAAAGTGATGTACGTTATTTGGTAAATCAGATAAATCAAGTGCGTTAAAGCAATTAACACCTATATGGATGATGGAATTTAGTTTAATCGAGAAGGATTAATTATTAAGAATCATTGATTCCTTAAACCATATAATGAGGGAACGTTACAAATAAACATATTAAAGTTTCGGTTAACTAGTGACCTATATATAAAGGTTAACATACAGAAAACAAATGTCTTCTATTCTTAACAAATTAAGTTTAGTAAAAATAGGAGCTGTATGGGACAGGTAAGTGGGATGGTCCGATGTATTGCCCCACATAAAAATACAATATGATAAGTAAGCGTAAATAAGATTAAAATAAGCATTCGCATTGAATTACCCTGAAATCAGTCTTTAAAACCAGAAATCAACGTTAAAATCGTACTGTGAAATTTCTTATATCAATTTTTGATTTTTAAAATCCCCTACGTGAAATTTTATTACCGCTCGAGGACAACGGGGTGGACGAAATGCGTTCGGCACAGGGCCGGATTAAGACCTTGTGGGCCCTAGGCCCAAGCTAATTTCGGTGCCCCTTTCCGTGGCGAGCGAGCGAGGCGCTCCCGCAATTTGTAATTGGCATATGGATGGAAAATACAATTTCAATGTAGACTTTAATAAATGATATTGCTTTACATGGTATTGAAAAATGTGGACGCATATACTAAAATTACTCCGGAATAATTTTTTTCTGAAAAGTAAATTTAAATTTAATTTTTTCGAAACATCTTGGTGCCTTTTGTAGGCTTGGTGCCCCTTGTAGGCCAAGACTATATATACGCTTCGCTTACTAGACAGGCGTGTTCTATGGCTCAACTTGCATACCGATTGTGGCTCCATCTCAACGCTGGTCAAAATTTTCCCCTAGCTTTAGCTGTGTTACTAGTGGCGCCTCTATCCGCGGGTCAAAATATTACCCCAGCTTTTACAGTGCTACAGAGGTGTTAACAGGTTATTCCTAGGAACACGCCTGTCTAGTGAGCGAAGCGTATATATAGTCTTTCCTTGTAGGCTTGGTGCCCTAGGCCCAGGCCTAGTCGGCCTATTGGTTAATTCGGCCCTGGTTCGGCAATAAGGGAGAAAGGAAGATGGTTGATTTACAATGGAAATTTGATATGAAATCACTCTTTATTGACACACAAATATGAAACACTAGAATATACAGGGTGTTTCAAATAGTTATGCAAAAATTTAAGGAGTTGTAGTTGAGAAGTATGCCTATTTTTCAATATTTTCCTACGATGATTTAAAAAAGTGCCTGAGATCTCAAAGTGTGGCCTACTAGCCCCTGGAAGTAGGCTGCAAGAGGTGCAAAACCAAGGAACAGGAACTTTAAATACTGTTTAAGTTTACTTTGATCTATTAATTCGAGTTTTGATCATTCTTGACCAAATTAACCAATATATTTTTATTTTCAACTAAACCAATTTATCTATATATTATTCCAATATTTCACAAATAATCTATTTCAATCAATTCATATACAGGGTGGTTTTTTTGCTCGAAAAAGTGATTTTTTTAAAAAACTATGTTTTCTAGAAAGTTGAAATTTGTACTGTACATTATACGTGCTGGGGGACACTTTCTACCAAAATTGCATCTAAATCGAAAAATATTTTCACGTTTTTTGAAAATTTAAATTTTAACAAAGACGATGATACGGGAATAATTTATAAATTTAAAGTTCCTGCCGAAGAATTTAAGCGAATTTTGAATGGTAAATATATCTTAATTGATCTTCGAGGCTTTTATAATATTAAAGCAACATTTCGGCGTACTATTTATGAAATAGCATTTGATGACAAGGCTTAATGAATTACTTTGTACATCCATGCTCTGACACAACCGCCATTTTGTTCGGGACTTCGCGATGTTTTCAACTTGACGCATAACTTGCTAGACCGTTTCTTTTAATAAGGAAAATATCTTCTCCACTTGACGTACCCCAGCATAGCCCAAGGTGCGGCGTGACGTACTGCTGCCAAGTCCCTATAGTTTTTAACGAGGGGTTGAGGTTGGGGCTCTTTCCTCTATTGACCGGGTATCCAAATTTGCTGTCGTTGAATTTGGTGCCGCAAATGACCTTCAGGTGGCTTATCTCGACTTTCTCTTTCATTAACTGGCATTTCAGGGTACCCCCCCAGGGGGGGGGTATGCAACTGGATGGACAATAGGAACGATCTTTAAACTAGGCCTTATAGGATTACCTTATTTTTAATACTTAAATTTTAGGTCTATTTTACCTTTTACTTTAGAATTAGAACTTGTTTTAACGGGAGTTTTGAGATACCAAACGTCACTAGTATCAGATTATTCTAAGGGATTCAATAATTATTTAACCCTAACACATGTTAGACCATATTTAGTACTTCAGATTAGTTTTTATTTGTACATAATTTTTAATGATGAGAAAATATTTTGATTGAGAACAAATGAAAACACGTAAGCCACTTTCCCGTAAACGCGTGGTAACCAAATGAGTTTTTATATTTTGTTCTGGTTTTGCGAGTTCCGGTCGGCGTGGAACACAAACTGGCAATCGCTCACGGCTAAGCCCCACCCCTGGCTCTAGTGCCACCTAGGAGCAACAAACACAGCACTGAGCCTTTGGGGGGGGGGGGCACCGAATTTTCCCCTTCCGACGGCAGCAGGCGCTGAAGCGTATAACCAATGAAAACTGTACACAAGAAAATCCACGGACTCGTTCCATAGGTGCGGCGCAGTGGAGGACGCCGCGCATAACCTTTTCGAGTGCCCTTTAAATCTGGCGACGCCCCACCTTCTTCTCGATGTTCTGACTTTAGGAGGGGTCCTCAGCGCGGTCTATGCCAACTAGCAGGATGTGCTTGCGATACCCTACGAAGTGCCTTACGTGGATAAATGGTAGCTCTCTGAGCAAACAATGTTTCCGAAAGTTTTACCGGGCAGTATCTCGAACTACTTTCCTTTTTGTTCTGGTGGTTATGTTTTGTTTTGCTCTACATTGTTTTTTTTTGTTTTCTCTAGTTGGTAACAAATGGTGCGTATGGTGTGAAGGCATTCAGCCATGTACACCAACTTAATTCCCCTGTTATCCTGACCCCCCTGATCGTCGAAGCCTAATTGAGATACCCCCCTTCCCAAGGGTGGAGGGAACAAAACCTCTCATTCCTTAACAAAATTCTACCCCCCTTCCGCAGATCTAAACTCACAATTTGTCAGTTGCAGGTTAAGAAAGGCCAAATATCTAGTACATTTGAAGGAAAGATACTCGGACGAGTTCCCGGTAAATCGGCGGCGGGAATTTCGAAATTGGCCTGTTTACGGTTGAATTTCTAAGTAAACCTTATATAATTTTGAAAAACACCATCTATTACGTTATATTTCGAAGTTATAATTAATTAATTAACATAGATAAGTTATAAAAATTTCGTTTGACGAGTCCAGGGTAATTATAGAACGGTTAATGCCGAAATCACCACCTTGACGTACATAGACGTGCGATTTGATGATTGTTTATGAGCATAATACTAAAGATACGCTGTAATGAGGCTTAAAAATAATAATCTACATGAAATATTTATAGATCACTTTGAAATTTACGCAAAAGACATTAATATAAAACACATAGGAACCTTCAGGAATTCAACAGAAAATAGGCGAAATTCGAAATTCCCACCGTCGATTTACCGGAGATTCGTGCTAGTATCTTTCCGCAAAATTTTGCTTTTGTTAACCTGCAACTGAGGGGGGCGGTGCCCCCCCTCCTAGGGAAGGCAACAAACCAAAAGGAGAACATTTAGTGACATTGGGTCAGAAATTTATATACCGGTGCTCCAAGCGAATCAAAAGCCTACTACACCGGTGGTCTGATCAGAATGCCAGTTATGCCCTGCGCCAGCGTCCACAAGCCCGGACAGGTGTCAAATCCAGCATAGCTAGTACCCTACTACTGATGGTCTCACCCTCGACGCGAGCCACTCATCCCGACAAAAGGCGCAGCAATGGGGCGACCATCTTCCACTTCGCAGCTGTGGGATCGAAAGTGGATGCTATAGCAACTCCTGCCAACACCCTACCTACGAAGGTAGAGAGCCACACCCTTCAGAAAGAGCTCCTAAAAGGGAACGACGGGCACACAGCGGTCCACGTAACCCGGCACAGCTGGCACCGGAGATCCCGGTGTTACTCCAAAAGGCCGGGAAACAGGACCGCAGTGCCCTCATACGGAGACCCGCCGCCCCACAGCAGGCTACCCAATCCTCCGAGGCGAACAGCTTGCCTGGACCCTCTCCGTAGGTCTGAGCCGAAACTCAGTTTCCAGCCCATACCTGACCGAAGTCGGAGGTGGAGATAGGACCATTTGATCAGAGCTAACATCTCCCAGTGCGCCACCGCCCTTATAGGTTACAAGACCCGGACCCCGACTCCCCGGTAAAGCCACCAGTTATTGCACACTCTGACCCATTAAGGGGCAAAACATTTAGTGACATGTGTCAGATTTATAGCCCGGTGTACCGGTAAGATTTAAACCACACCACCGGAGGTCTATCATCAGAATGCCCTACTCCGGCGTCCACAAGCCCGGACAGGTGACAAAACCAGCATGGGTAGTAGAACCCTACGACTGATGGTCGCACCCTCGACGCAAGCCGTTCAACCCAGCAGAAGGTGCAGCAATGGTTTAACCAGCTCGCCATTTCGCACACAGCAGTGGGAATGACAGTGTGTCAGAATTTATAGCCCGGTGTACCTAGTAACAGAGACCATACCACCGGAGGCCTATCATCATAGTGCCCTACGCCAGCGTCCCCCTAGCCCGGACAGGTGACAAATCCAGCATGGGTAGCAGAACCCTACTACTGATGCTCTCACCTTTGACGCAAGCCACTCAACCCAGCAGAAGGTGCAGCAATGGGTGGACCAATCCCCACTTCGCAAACAGCAGTGGGATTAAGAATGGAAGCTATAGCAACTCCAGCCGACACCCTACCTATGAAGGTAAGGAGCCAAACCCTTTGGAAAGAGCTCCTAAAGGGGAACGACGAGCACACAGCAGCCTGCATAATCCGGCACAGCTGGCACCGGAGATCCCGGTGGGAGTCCAAAAGGCCGGGAGATGGGTCCACCGTGCCCTCATACGGAGGCTCGCCGCTCCACAGCAGGCTACCCAATCCGCCGAGGCGACCAGTTTGCCTGGACCCTCTCCGTTAGCCTGAACCGAAGTTCAGTATCCAGCCCAAACCTGACCGAAGTCGGAGGTGGAGATAGGACCATTTGATCAGAGCTAACATCTCCCAGTGCGCCACCGCCCTTATGGGTTACAAGAGCCGGACCCCGACTCCCCGGTAAAGCCACCAGTGATTGCACACTCTAACCCATTTAGGGCCTGGTTGCTACTTCGCGACTTCAATTGGGTGCTTGCTTGTAGCGTCGTCGGCATACGTCATAAATAAGCCCCGCCTTGAAACGGCCACCATGATATTTAATTTCACGTCACAGATCACGTGGCAAAACGCAACACTATCCTGCGAAATAATCACGTGACCGCCAAGAGCGTCTTAATATCATGGCTGACCTATACGCGTTACCATGGCAACGAACAAAGCCACGCCCATGAGCAAGCTATGAATAGTGACAGAGCTCATTTCTACCGTTTTCCTTGTCTATGATAATTCATTCAATTAATAATTTGCATTTAAATTTTTTCCGGAATGGCTTTCCATAATTTTGAACTTCAAAAGGGTTAGGAAACTTGGATTTGAAAATGTTATGAGTCGTAACTATTGGAGATAACTATACATTTTAGGGGATAAGTATGCCTCGTTTGTTCCAAATCGAGCCCCAGGGCCGTGCTTAGGGGGTGGCGAGCCGGGCGGTCGCCCAGGGCCGCTAAAATTTTCCTATAGGGATGTATATACCGGAGGGCCGCTAAAATCACAATTGTCAGTTTCGCCCATGCATTTCGCCCGGGCCGCGAGACCTCTAAGCACGGCCCTGTCGAGCCCCCGAGGCTACAAGGGCCCCGGTAATTTGTACCGACTGCCCCCTCTCTTGTCGAGCCTTCTTAGATGACTGAGAAGATAGAACGTTGAACCACGGACTTTGAAGAAAAGTCTGTGGTTGAACGTATGTGTCTACCTTCTTACATAGAATCTTCTCATCAATTGTATCGCGCCATCTAGTATTGGCCGTAAGAACATTGTCTTTATCTTTCCTGAAAATAAGAATAATTAGTTACCCAGAAGTTCTCTTTCACTCTCAAATTAGTTAAGAATCTATCAACAAATTTTCTTTTTAAGTATTGTGTCATGAAAAAGTATTTTAACTCAAGTCGTCGATAGATGCCGTTACGGTTTCTAGGCTCAAGTCTTACGTGTCTCTAAATCAGTTCTGGGTTCTACCTATTAATAGACAGTACAGATAGGAGATTTACAGATTGCGCCATATTTTTGGCATTCATTTCCTAGTTTCACAATTTAAATTAGGGAAACTTTATCACCTTATCTTAACTTTCAATATTTAATTCAAAGATTGGAATTCAAAAGAAAAATATTAAAATTTAATCTAATAAGGAAGATTTTACCCTGACTATGCTGAAGATGGTGCTACACAACATTAGGGGACTTTTCCGTTTCTATTTAATAACGGGGTGCGACGCACGCTTGGTGGCACTAGTTCCGTGATGGGCACTCTCCCCTCACCGTGAGATCATGAGAGAAATTGAGAGGAGGTGAGATGCTCTAAGTTTCCAATGGAGAGGAGCGTGAGATCAGTGTTTCTTTCAGAAAACATTATCCGGGTGGGTGTTACAGACATTCGGGGATGATGGTGTCTAAAGGTGAGCGTAGCGATCCCCGCACGCCTGGCAGTGGCGTCGGAAAAAGGGGAAGGGGGGGGGGGGGGTTAGACTTTCAGAGATGCAGAAAGAAACACTGCGTGAGATGAGTTTCCAAGCTATGCATTTAAGTGAGAGACGAGTGAGAGGAAATAAGATTTATCAAAGAAAGTATTTGGAGTATGAGCGAGGTTAATTTAATTAGTGAAATGCGATGAGAGGAGATCAGCCAAAAAGTTAGCTGAGAGGAGGTGAGTTTGAGTTTAGATGTAAGAAAACCAAAACAAAGTAAAATTAAAAACATGACCTTCTTGGTCAATAACAAAGCCCAAACGTATAATAACATAAAATTCTGACGTTAGAAGGGTGGCCACCGGCCAGTGATGGTCGTTGTTCTACCCCTGTGAGAATTTGAGAGGAGGCGAGATGCGCAAAACTTCAAAAGGAGAGGAGCGTGAGTGGAGTTTCACAAAGTACGCATTTTAGAGAGAGGAGAGTGAAAGGAGATATTTTATGGCTTCCATAAACGGAAAAGAGCGTCAGATGAGATCAGATTTTTCAACAAAATGAGCGGCAGTGTGCGCGAGGTTAGATTAATTAGCCAAATTCGATGAGAGGAGATTTTAGAAACGGGAATGAGGTGGAGTGAGCGTTATCACAAATTTTTTAAAATGCCCATATCTGCACGTGTTAATTCGAACATGCCACAAATGAACAAAAATAATACCAGTTCAGTGATTTGCCTAGAAATAGTATACATACTTGTAAAAGAGTTATATTTTAAAGCGCGCGCTGCTTAATGTTTCAATGTGTAAGAACTCGTTCAATTTCGAAACTTTGGCCTTTTAAGCTTGTTTTCCACTAGCGCGCGTCATAATGTTATTTTCTTTATGCGCATAAAAACGTTTGAACGTTTCAAAGCTGAGAAACGCGTCGTTGCGCGCGCCAGTGGAAAACAAGCTTTACAAATAAAACTAACATAAACAAACACGTGAATATTTTATTCAGTGACTCGCGCAAATAAAAAGAGAGCGACATTTATTGAAACGCATATTGATTCAATTTCCACATTTAACTTTAGGATTGCACGCGCCTGTATTTCATCTTAATACCGAATCAAAAGTTCCCATGTTTTTTATATACAGAAATGGCGTAAAATCCCCCCCCCCTTTGATATCTACGTTCAATTTAGAGATATAAAACTAATTACGAAATTAAAGGTCCAATAATTCCTTACAAAAAGAGTCAGAATGAAAAATTATCACACTAGCAATCGTTTTTACGCAATCTCAGTTTGAATGTTGTAGTCGTAGAAAATCTCCACAGACGAAGCTATTTTCATTTTTATGAGTTTTTAGTATAATAAAAAAGTTTATACTGTCGGGAGAAATGACTGTATTGAGACGAATTTAGCCTTGCTCCCATCCTACCTTATCTCATTGGTTAACTAAAACTGACGTACTTGCGACGCGTGACGTTTTTCTTATGCCGAATGGAAAACTAGACCATGATCCCCCGGATCGTGTAATTAAATATTTTTAGTTTTAATTAAAATTTGTGCACTAGAAAAAATCGTTGTTTTTATTTTTTATTAGTAATTTTTGCGCAAGTTGCTAGATTATAATTTCGATTAATTGATTGCTTCAACACTTGAAATGGTTAAACCTCTGATGATGGTAGGATTTTCTACCGAAACTAGTCGGGTTGTGTAATTTAATATTTTTAATTTTAATTAAATTTTGTGCACTAGAAAAAATCGTTGTTTTTATTTTTTATTAGTTACACATTTAAGTTAGACCACCGAATTTCGCATTCCTGCCATCTAGTAGAAACAAACACAAGGAGAACGCAGCTAGCCTGTAAACACGCAGTGCTGCGTACAAATGTCATTGGACGAAACTTTACGCTGAACGTTTTACGGGCGGGGGGAAGATAATTTCAAAATTTTCCCCTTCCGACGGCAGGAGGTGCTAAAGCCTCTAACCAATGAAAACTGTACACAAGAAAATGCACGACTTTTTACGGGTTGCGTTATCCTTGTGTGTTGTGCTGTGTTTGTTGCTCGAGGGGTCGGACACTTGGCATTATTTTGTACGGGATTTTGGCGATTTTATCATTACTTTTTGAAGTGATTTTGGGATTTCAATGTTAATTTACAATAGCGAGAGTTAAAAGATTTTGCGATTTTAGACAAAGTGTACGGGATTTTGGTAAATGTCCGACCCCTCGTTGTTGCTCCTAGCTGCCATTAGGCTTAGCAATAACACAAATCGTAGCGCCTGTCGTATTTGTCAGTGACTTCTTTAGGCATCGGCGAAAAACGGGGTTACTTCAGTGGCGTAGTCTGGGGTGGCACATTTTTGGGGTAGAAGTATTGAGAGGGGCGACAAAGAATCTTAAACACGAGGAACCATGCACGCCTCCTGACAAAGGAGGGGGGGGGGGTGCATTTTAACTGCCGCGACGACTTGTTTCTTTTCGAGGTTTTACAAAAGTGAGATTTCACCTTTTATATTGAGACAAAATAACCATTTAAATGAATGAAATACGTGTAGTCACCCTTTCTTTTGGTTAATTTCTGGAAATAAGCCTTTCTATAAAGTCATTACGCAGCTTGCCGAACTTGTTTTAATGTATCGCTTTCGTCACGAGATACGTAGGAGTTCAGTTCAGTTTCGAAGATTAGATCTTTATAAAAAGGGCGACTCGTCGAATTTTAATAGGTGTTTCTATAAAATAAATCAATAAAAAAATTAAATGTATAAAATGTTTTTCCCCGCGTCACGAGCTTAAGCTTTTTAATGCTTTATTGGCACGCGCGTTTCGCACGTACACTTCCAATTTCAAAATCTTGATCGACTCGAGCGCACGCTCTCTATCTTCAATAACTTTAGCTAGTGACGTAGAAAAAACATTTACACTAACTTGACCTCCCGTATTTTATAGAAACACCTATTCGTGTCTTGTTCAACTTGTTAAAATGTTGCACGTGCTCTTTAATATTTCAGCGTAAAAGGCTCGCGCATTTTTTTTTATTTCAAGGAGCACGCGCGAAATCGCTCAAGCCCCATTTAAAATATCAAGATGCGCGTGGAACTTGCAACCAGTTGAATAAGACATAAATAGAATTTACGCTAGCGTTTATTGGCTATCATAGTGAAACGTCACTTCTGCGTTACGAGTGACGCGCCCAATACCATAAGTTAATGATACCTCTAAGTACACAAATAAGCCCTTTCAAGGAGGAATCTTTGTCCAGAAAATGTGATGTCAAATCTTGTCCCTCCGATTCCCGCAAAAATGAAAGATTTGAAAAATATCTCTGACCCAGCGCCGCTGTGCGGTCGAGAATGAAACTATATTGGGAGGGGCTACTTTTACTAGTCGTACCTTAGTGGGGGTGCCTTAGCGGGGTGGAGGGGGAGAGGGAGAGGGAGAGAGTTCATTCGTTATAATTTCAGTCACATGAGAGAAATAAACCAATAGCAAAAAAAAACGTTTTTCTGCCTCTGCGGGGGGAACGAATTTTCTAAGGGAATATCGAAATTTACCTCTTTTGGGGAAGTTCAAGCTAGCCTTGCACCAAACAGGATTAAAGAAACGTAAGCTTCGGCAGTTCCAAGTGTATGTTAAGGCTACTTTGATACGCAGTACGGAGATACATAGGTCGATTTGGACAAGCATTTCCGCCATAGGCAGCATAGCCATTTGTGTACTTAGAGGTATCATTAACTTATGCCAATACATATAAACAAGAAAGCCAATGTTACTTTATAGAAAGGCCTATTGAACGCCTTTTAAGAACCTTATGAATGGAAATGACATCCAAAAATTGTTACGCAACAATTTGCACTTCGAAACTCCAAATTTTTGTTGAAACGTCGCTGTTGCCTAGGCAACGGGGTCAGATACGAGATAACCTAGTGGTAAGAATTGTCGAACTAAAATCCCAGAAATTAATTAAAATAATTTCCCGCGCACGAACACTTGTAATAACGTAGGCAACGTATAAACTAATGGTATAATCAACTCTCTTCAATGTTGGGTTGCTAGAGACAATCTAGTATATTTGGATTCCACGTCCCTTTGAGAGCGAATTATAATGTAGTTCCTAGAATTCTTCCTAGATGTCGCCACGGGTTCTAGTAGGGCGGGGGGCTGAATCGCGCGAGGACCGTCTTTTTTTCCCCGGAGGATCTGGAGAGAGAGAGAGAGAGAGAGAGAGAGAGATGAGGATGAAATGAATGGATTGCTCTCGCGCTTCTCCGAATCCCTGTCTACAAGCTCCGACGATGCCAACTTCGACGAAGACGCAAAACTGGTAGGAAATAAAAGTTTACATCTTTTCTATCTTCGCCTCTTTGAAATCGCGTAAGCCCGCGAATCGAAATTGCCAGTGAAGATGCTATTTTTCGAGTCGTGGATTAGCCGGTGGGATGGATTTGAGCGTTGGCCATTTTTAGACGTATCGCCGGTTGCCGGGGTTACCCGAGGCTATACACTCTTTCGTCCTGGTCGGGTCGATAATTCCGCCGTCCACAAGGGCCCGCGCCGCTTAGAAGCTTGGATGGCGGAAGCTAAGTGTTTTCTCTGGAATCCGTCCACTTGGTCATGCACCGAATTTCGATTGACTTCAATTATTTTCGGCTTTAGCGCGCTTGTTTCGTTACGATTAACGTTAGAAACCGGATTCTGAAAGCGTTAGTGTTTCACAAAAACAGTAATTGAAATTTTTCTTTTCAAAAGTACGTAAATAATTTTAAGTTGTTAATAGCGTTTGATATATTTGGGATACAAACAATGTAATATTATATAATATTATAATATAGAACTAGACCGTAATATATTTAAGAAATAATTAGTTCATTAGGATCTTGAACCACGACTAAATAAATAGTTATTTAGAATTATAACAATTTTTTATTTAATCCATACTTAAAAATTATAATACTAATATACACCCTACTTAAGATGGTAATTGGGCTAAATATTATAAATTTCATAAATATAATAACATAAGTAACTTAAAAACGCCATGTACGACACTTTCCACTTTCAAAATAATGTTTTTAAATGCAGTCTATTTCGTTAATGACTATTTAAATCGGTACGCGTCTAAGGACCGAAAAACTGCGATTGTCTTTGGGACTACTAGGGAACGATGTCCTGGAAATCTCCGCCACAAGCCTTTTTGACGGATCAGACTACGCTTACTGACTTTACGGTTACCGTGGCGAAATAATGATGCATTATTGAACCGGAACATAAAACTGACTATTATAACGCTCGGTTCGTTTCTGAAAGTACTTATTTTCGAATTTCAGGCCTAAGTCGTTTTCGCTCGTATCAAACTAACTTGCCTGCAATTTTTCCGAATTTTTCCAACGAAATTTCCTCTTCCGATTACGCAATCATTCCAAATTAACTGAAATCGTTAAGTATCATACTTATTTTTTATTATGTTACTTATGATAATAATAATATATATTAATATCTAGGCACAAAACTATTTCACGTTGTATATAAATTTAACCATTTAAAATTATCGATTTTTTGGATCATACGAAAATAGAATATTTGTGTTTTCGGGATAAGGCTGTGATGTTTTTCTTTCGCGAGTTGACGTCGGAGAAAAGGCTTTGAGCCCATTCCAAATTTAACCCCTTGCTGTCGTTGCTGACATAAGTATTCCCTGAGTTTTCACGGGCGGTGTACACGCCTCTGTGCATTCCAGTAAACAAACTTTTTAGGGTCTTTATTATTATTCAAAATCCCGTACATTCCAACAAAAATCCCAAATCTACGAAACAATCTTGCTGTAATTCTATATTTTTTGCAAAATACTTTATTTTTTTAGCAAATCCACAAAATCCGTAAAAAACCACGAATCAACAAAAAGCGTGAAAGAATCTATCTAAAAAAATAGAAAATCCACGCAATATTTTTGTATTTTTTAAATAATTCTCGATTTTTAGCAAATTTGCAAAATCCGCCTAATAAATCCAGAAATCCAAAAATTTCTCAATCAAGTACCAAAATAAACAAACATAAATCCACAAAAATATATTTAAAAAAAATTGTTGGATTTTTCTAAAATCCACAAATTTCTCAATCAAGTACCAAAATAAACAAACATAAACCCACAAAACTATATTTGGAAAAAAATAGTCGAGTTTTCAAAAATCCACAAATTCAGGGAAAATCCGAAAAATCAACTGGATTTTCAATTCCGTAGATTGTTTTTCTGAATGTTCAAACCATCACAAATCAACGTAGTATTTTAAATATAAAATTCATTAAAAAAAAATCTAAACGGATTTCATCAAACGTATTAGAATAATTTTTGATATTAGCAGGCTCATAAAATGGGGAAAGGAAATCTTGCTTCGCGATATCGATAACTTTAATTGACTGGTAGAGGTGTTATCGTGCCAATTAAAGGTCATATTTGGTTAGGGTTTAAATTGTTGTTTAGAAACAAGTTGAGAGAAGCTAAGTACGTGTAATATTAATTAATTATTAGACTTAAGGGGGAAGACTACAGTGGCCATTGTCTACTTTCGCGCTATTTCAAGCTGAACTCTTTTAATTTTGTATTTTAACTTATAAAATTAATATTTAAGTGTAGAGCAGTCTCTTGTTTAGTGCTTAAAATAATTTTGACAATTTTAAATTTAAAAGTAATTAAGTTATTACGTTTTAATTCGGACCCCCAGAGCTAAACAAGTTGGGCAAGCGCCCAAACTACCCTTTAGTTAGGACCTTATATATCGTTAACTATTAATATTAGAATTATCAAAACTATTTTAAGCACTAGAGGAAGGTTCAGCCTAATAAGAACAAGTTGGCAAGCCAAAATATACCTCTCCTCGGTAGAATTGTCCCTAGTGGTATTAATTTCTCGAGATAACCCTTAAAGATATATCTCCGCAATTTAGAGTTATTTGTTAAAAATATTAATCCATTTCTATCCCGCCCGGTATAAAATTTTAATTATAATTAAAATAATTGAGACGAAACGACCAATTTTAATTTATTCAGAATATCATAAGTTAAGTAGTTACAACAGTAAGTTAGACGTACTATAACAATGCACAATTGAATTAAACCCTTTTACAGAACAAGTTTATCAGTTAAATATAATACGAAGCAAATTTTAATGAAAGAAATATCTACAGAGGCTTTTTGGAATTACTCGCTTACGAAATACTTGCCGCATCTTTAACGCTCATTTTATTTCAACACTCGCCCTTGATGAAGATACCGTAGATATCTGGTAGTGGACGACTCGTTCACTTCCTGTTGACGTTGTGACGCATACCACATGAAAAAGACCAATGCCGTCCAATTTCCAATATCATATAATGACTCGCACACCCAAGAAATCATTGACTGCGTTAGAAATCGTAGATATCCAAATATCCACACCAAATGTATTTACAAGAAGCAAAAACCTTACCATCAACAAAGCACAGAGAGCCACTTGACTAACCGCCACCTCTTAAAGCAATTAACGTTAAATTATCTCCTTTGAATTAACAGAACTATATATAGGTCGTTAAGAAAGTGGACCACCCACAGGGTCTCCCCTTTAACCCTCTAATCTCGGCTGACTGCGCTAAAACAAGATTTAACCTTTAAAAAATACCAGATTAGGCCTTCATAAATTCATTAATAAAAAAAGACTTTATTACCTATTATGCTTACGATGCCTGTCTTAATTTCAGTGAATCTAAGCAGCTATCGGTGGTTCTGTGGTAGAGCGCTCGACTGCCAAGCCGAATGGTCTGGGTTCGAAACCTGGGTGGCGCATTTGTTTTTAATCAATAGAGAAACGCTAAATTAGAATTTCTTCGATGCAATAATTTCAATTTCAATTCTATTTCAATTAAACCAAAATTTCGTACTCTATTAAATACGCTTCCGATAAAGCTGAAGGTCTAATTTTCAATAAGGCGTAACAAGTGTCGGTGGTTCTGTGGTAGAACGTCCGCCTGTCAATCAGGAGGTCTCGGGTTCAAATCCCGCCCGATGCGATCGCAAATTGATACTAAGACGAATACCGTGTACAACTGGTGGAAACCCTGCCATTGGACGTTGAGAGGTAGCATTACACTCAGCATTCGGTCCGTCCCAAAGTCATTAAGAAGAAGTTGGAGAGAAAACGCCCATATAAACACAACAGACTCAACATGCACAACCATCAGAACACAAACACAACAAATTCAACACTCACCACCTACGCATAAACTTTACAAAAACGTAATACACCAAACCGTCACGACGGTGAGCGAAAAAACACCATCCAAACCAAACCGCAAATGCATCCGTTAACGCTCACCGTCACACGGTGGTTTTGCCAACCCTTTGAGAAACTGCGTACGCAGTGATTACACTTTGCACCGAAAATGCGAACGCGTTCGCAGTCCTGACAGACAGACAGACCCACAGACCTACCCACAGACCCACCCACAGACCCACCCACAGACCGACCCACAGACAGACACGGTCGTTGTATAACCCCTCCTAGGGGACTTTGTCCCCTCGGAGAGGTAAAAATATAATTGAATGATGTAATTGTTAAATCAGAAACGTTCAGCTTGAACGAAAAAGAGGCTTTTAATGTATTCTTCCCCCTTAAAAACGTTTTCTATTCTCAATAAAACTTATTTAAAAATCCAAGGTTTCGTAGGAGCTGTTTCTCATTATTAATTTTGTTTCGTTCAAAAAAGCACTACACAATAGGCAAATACTGAATTATACGTTCACACACATATGTGTACGTACTCCAATGGTAAAGAAATAGTTTCCATTTCTTATCCAGCTCTGTGAGGTCTTGCAATTACGCATTGAGGAATAACGGTTAATTGGAGAAAACAAGAAGGTTTATAGTCGTAGGATAGGATTATGGTATTCGTTAATTTTGTTGTACATTCCAACAACGCTAAAGCGAATATTGTATCAGGCTACGTAAAACTTTTTTCGATTATTCCATAATTTATTATAAGATGTCTTTACCGACCCTATTCCGAAGGTTTAATTTATTTTCCCAGTAATTAAAATTTATTTATCGACTTCTGTATTTATGACACACCGTAAACTATTGTCATGGTAAAACTCAGTGCTTTTGCGGAGTTTGGTGTCAAATGCTTTGCTCCCTATAGGAAATAAGTACAAATATGATAGAAACTCATTAGATGGTCTGCATTATCATAAATTTTAAAATTCTGTTCCATGGTGAATATTCACCATGGAACAGAATTTTAAAATTTATGATAATGCAGACCATCTAATGAGTTTCTATCATATTCTTTGACAATTCTCCTTTCAAACCCAAAAGGGTTTAAATTGAATACCGATAGTGGTTTACTTAATCAAAACCCAATTAGTTCTACTTTAAAACCCGATGACAATTCTCCTTTCAAACCCAAAAGGGTTTAAATTGAATACCGATAGTGGTTTACTTAATCAAAACCCAATTAGTTCTACTTTAAAACCCGATGACAATTCTCCTTTCAAACCCAAAAGGGTTTAAATTGAATACCGATAGTGGTTTACTTAATCAAAACCCAATTAGTTCTACTTTAAAACCCGATGACAATTCTCCTTTCAAACCCAAAAGGGTTTAAATTGAATACCGATAGTGGTTTACTTAATCAAAACCCAATTAGTTCTACTTTAAAACCCGATGACAATTCTCCTTTCAAACCCAAAAGGGTTTAAATTGAATACCGATAGTGGTTTACTTAATCAAAACCCAATTAGTTCTACTTTAAAACCCGATGACAATTCTCCTTTCAAACCCAAAAGGGTTTAAATTGAATACCGATAGTGGTTTACTTAATCAAAACCCAATTAGTTCTACTTTAAAACCCGATGGGGTTTTAATCTTATTCCAAAAAGGGTTTATATTTAATATGACTAAAATCAAACCCATTTGGTGCTTTTTTTAAACCCTAAGGGAACTTCACTTTTGATTAAACCCTTTTTAAACCCATTTTAAACCCTTTATAAACCCTTATTTCTAACAGTGTATAAATTTAAAATCAGTAATAACAGATACAATTCTGTATTAGTGACGGCTGATATATTAACTTTTAAATAAACTTATCATATTTTTAATCCATGAAGTATCTTTTATAATTGATTTTAAATGGTCTACATTATATTATAATAATTTTATTATATTATATTATTATTATATATTCAAATTGGTTTGTCTAATACAACCCAAAATAACATAGTGTAAAATAACTATACCTTTTCACACTAGTAGTGCTCGGAATTGTTTATTCATTATCCACAAATTTTCCGATTTATTTAAAAAACGTTGGTAAAAAGAATATCATTTTAACTTATTTAATTATGTTTTTTACGCAACCAAGCATTTATTTGAATAAAAGTTGTATTTATTTAAATAATTGTTTGTTTTATTTAAATAATAGGCTTATTCACTTTCAATTATTTAAACATTTTACAATTTTGTTTGTTTTATTTAAATAATAGGCTTATTCACTTTCAATTATTTAAACATTTTACAATTTTTATTCAACTATTGGTTATTTAAATAAATATTATTTAAATATCGTTGAGCTTATTTTATTCATGGATAAAAATTAATCGAGCACTTCACACTAGGCTTATAAAACAGGATTTAATTGGTAAACCAAAGTTTATTTTTCAGTTAGCTTTGATTTACTAGCGGTATTTCATATGCCTCGCCTGAAAAGCGTATTTCAGTAAAAAATATGGATTACTAATCGGTGTAAACCTAGTTTTATAATAGTTCTGTTCGTTAGTGAAGTAGGCTCACGCACACGTTTCAAAATTTTCCAAAAGTGATGACAACACCGCAATCGCTTTTGTTGTTAAACTAAATTAAAATATTAGTCTTGTTCACTTTTATAAATGCAAATTGACATGTTTCGTGTTAGCAAGAACCATTATTGCAATCGTATGTCCCAAAATTTTGGAAAAAACATTTAAGTTACAAATCAGTTAACAAAAATATCAAGATAAGCTGTATCTACTTTAGCATAAGAAAGATTCAAGGAACAATGTTGAACGCTTACGGAGAAGAACATAAAATAAACTAAAATTTAATTTTAGCTAGACATCTTTTTAGAGTGGTTAGCGCTTTCGCCTCGCAGTAAGAGAAGCCGGGTTCGATTCCAACTTGTGGCACTGGGTGAAAACTCTGAACAACTCTTTCCACGTAGAGTTTGAAAGTTATCTCCCCACTGGTTAAAGGGGTTTTCCCTCGAGTTCTTCGGTTTCCATTTTCCATAAAAACTTGGAGAATTTAACGGTAATAGTAAGTGTAGGTAGCTGTTAGCTCGCGTGGCATAAAGGGCTTGCCTACGCGTTGTAACCCGGCCACCTGAATTAAAGGCATTTAGAGTCACTTGAAGACTTGGGCCAAAGGTGGTGCTAATGCTCGGATTTCGATTAATTTTTACCCACGAATAAAATGAGCTCGGCGATATTTAAATAATATTTATTTAAATAACCAATAGTTGAATAAAAATTGTAAAATGTTTAAATAATCGAAAGTGAATAAGCCTATTATTTAAATAAAACAAACAATTATTTAAATAAATGCCACTTTTATTCAAATAAATGCTTGGTTGCGTAAAAAAACATAATTAAATAAGTTAAAATGATATTCTTTTTACCAACGTTTTTTTAAATAAATCGGAAAATTTGTGGATAATGAATAAACAATTCCGATCACTAGGTGGTGCCTTGGGTATTAGCCTAGCTGATTATTAAATAAAAAAGATATAAGAAGAACTTCGATATTTATATTTTCAACACCGGTAGACATTCGGGATCGTTAAAGTCTAATATGTAAATGACCATTTTTGATCCGACTTACGGTCTTACCGCCAATCTAAGGAAATTATCCAAACTCATTCGATGTGAAACTAATATAAAGGCTGACCAGAATTGTTTAACGATAAATTTATTCAGTGAAAGTTTATTTTAGTTATATGTAACATCACAATTTTATCTATTTAAATTTCAGTCTAAAAACTAACGTAAGTTGGTTGTCCTGGAAAGCGTTCAAAAGCACTTGAGCTGAACGTACACTCGTGTACTTACATTGTTACAGACCTTAAATGTGTACGTAAGATCGAATATAACCTCATAATTAATGGGTTTTTCGCTGTTTGTGAAAGCGTTGGAGAATATTTTGCAATCAAGAACATATTTAAGTTACCGCGAACGTACGAGTATACCAGTATACCTGCTGACCTCGCTCGCGTCTTTCAAATTTGTGTCGCTTCAATATTTTAAATCAATTACCAAACAGGTGGCGTGATTGTTTTAATTTGAATATTCTTTTAGAGTCAGGTCACGGCCAACTTAGATCCACTGCTACTCGCACTAGAAGGCCCCCCAGCTTTATTTTCCTCCCATGTTAACGACCGTATGAGGAAAAGCCGATTTACGCGGGAAAATTCCGCTTGGCGCGCTAGGAACCGGGACAACCCTTCTAATGTTATCCTACGGGGAAAATTTTTCGAAACAGTCCCACTTTTAGGAACCTTTTCCCTTATCTTTACAATATTGTTCAACGATGAGATTTTAATATGATTTGAAGTAAGGTTTTAGCTTTATTTTAAGCCTATGTTTGTAATTTTCCGATCTTTGGTTGGCGTACAATCTTCTTTTAAAATCGACCAAAATTTTAAGGCGAGGAATTGACTCCGTATCGAAAATAAGCCTCGGCGTTATCTTGCACGGCGCGAGATTAAAAAATGTAAAGCTAAGAACACAAAATAAAATATCTCAGATTATCTGATAATACAACTTGGGTTCTATTTTTTACTTAAGTTAATATTTTATTACTTAAATTTTTACGTTTTATTATTATTAAACTGTTCAAAACATTATTTCAAATGGTTAAAGTTTGCTGTCTCTGATACAACCTAAGCTAATACAGTGTTTTGTATTAATTTGTGATTGTAACAATCAACAACACACTGAGAAATTGGATAAAACCATTATGAATCGCTTAGTTCCTCCTCTTCTGGACCATTTGATACACAATATTTCTCAAAAATTTGAAAAAGTTAAACACCTACAATACAAACCAGTTAGTCGAAAAGTTTTGAAACTTTAAATTTTATCTAAAACAATTTTAGATTTCACGTGAAATTTGTTACAATAAATTAGATTCAATTTGTAAAACTATGAAATTTAATATAAGACAAGTTTTTAAAATTTAATACAGAGTTTGAATTTATGTTTAGTTTTCAATCAGGCGCGCAAGATGACGCCGAGGCTTATTTTCGATACGGAGTCAATTCCTCGCCTTAAAAGTTTGGTCGATTTTAAAAGAAGATTGTACGCGAACCAAAGATCGGAAAATTTCCAAACATAGTCTTAAAATAAAGCTAAAACCTTACTTCAAATCATATTAAAATCTCAGCGTTGAACAATATTGCAAAGATAAGGGAAAAGGTTCCTAAAAGTGGGACTGTTTCGAAAAATTTTCCCCGTAGGATAACATTAGAAGGGTTGTCCCGGTTCCTAGCGCGCCAAGCGGAATTTTCCCGCGTAAATCGGCTTTTCCTCATACGGTCGTTAACATGGGAGGAAAATAAAGCTGGGGGGCCTTCTTGTGCGAGTAGCAGTGGATCTAAGTTGGCCGTGGTCAGGTCTAGGTAGCAGTTCCTGTTTATTTAAACGGGTCTAAATACAGATTTTAATAAGGTTTCTCGGTTTTTACTCAGTCTGTAAATACCATGCCCAGATATCCGTACGTTTAGTCCCGATTGTGTCTCAGGTATACGACGATTACCATGATAATTTTATAGAATAACATGCCTCTAATTCCTTTTCGACTCTTATCCAATTCTAATATATTAAATGCTAAAACGAGTACTATTTTGAAATAGAAATATTCAGTTTAAAATATTTAACAGGGTAATAATTCGTTCGGCTTCTATAATGAATAGCGCAACTTTAGTATTGATTGTGCCGGCCTCGGCAGCAGTTTTTAGGTTTTGTAGAAACGTGAGGAAAGGAAATTAAATAAAAAGCATTTATCTTTTCTGATAGTAGATGGCCCGTCAGTTACTGCGCTCGTGCAGACCGAGTGTTCGCGGGTGTGGTCCGAGGGCTCGGACATTCACCAAAAATGTGTACGGGATTTTGAAATCCGGGATTTCATGCTTGATTTCAGGATTTCCCATCGGATTTCGGGATTTTTTGCTCTATTTCGGATGTTCATGTCGGATTTCTGGATATCTCGACGGATTTCGCTATTTTGCAATTTTTTGTCGGATTTCTGGATTTCTTGCTGGATTTCGCGTCTTATTTCTGATTATCTTGCTGGATTTCGTGACTTTGCAATTTCTCGATTTATTGTCGGATTTCAGGATTTCTTGCTGGATTTCGAGATTTCGCGTCGGATTTCTGGATATTTTGCCGGATTTCGAGATTTTTAAAAAGTCTCCGGGTTTTCAAGAAATACAGGTTGGATTACGGATTTCTTGGAAAGTGTACGGGATTTCTTTGAATGTCCGACCCCTCGGTGTGGCCATACCAATTCTAGGTTTGGAACCTGGTGACGGGTTTGCGGAGCTATACAGAGATAGAAGCTTAGTGGACCTGGTGGGTAGACAACTACTTTCCCAGTAAACTAAATCTGTTCGTGATGTTATACTAAACAAGGTTTACTTTAATTACTTTCATCTGAAGAGGGTATTTTAAGAAACAATATACTTGGAAATTTTGCACGTAATCCAAACAGGTTCGTTAAAGTTAATATAAAGACTACGTCAATTGTATTGTTTACCTCAGCAACAAACCATTTACACCAATACGCATATAAGAAGGAAGAAGACCCTTTTACAGGGGTACCGCCATTGTGTGTAAATTTTTAATAATCTACTTGTTACTTGATGGCGCCATCAGTTCACAATCAGAAATATCGAAAATGATAAAACCCGCGAAAGTCTTAAAATTTAAATTGTGGTTATTTAAAAGCTGAAATTTTGTATAAATATATTTTCTAAGATATTTTATATAAACTTTCAGCTTGAAATAGTACTTAAATTATTATAATTAAATAATAAATATAATAATAAAAATTTTGTTTTTCAAATTTGGCGCCAAAATATCCACTCTCATAGCCTCATCTAGTGTAGAAATACGAAATTAAAATTTTATACTCGATAGTGGTTTCTAAATGTTTATTTCTCTGTATATGTAATATGTGAATTGGTTTATAGTGAAACACTTTAGGTTATATTCCCTTTAAGCCCTAATATCTTAAACCCAAATCGCCTTACCGGTTGTTAATTGGAGTAAAAGTTGACTTTTAGCAACACTGTTCAATATTTCCCGTGGCGTTGTAACGCTTTACTCTCAAACAATATCTTGAAATTTATACATACGCTTAAAACATTTCTTACGCCTGACATTCTAGTATTATTTTCTATTCTCAATTATCAATTTACGAGAAGATTGTTTAACGTTGGCCTACATACGTCCCCAAGAAACGCGACTCTCGCGTGATTTCTCCAATATTTATACCGGTATCCAACTTGTTTTCCAGACCAGCCTAGACTTCGCGTCTGAGCTAGCGAAGGGATCGTTTGGAAAATACGAGCGCGGTTTTTTGCGTCCTGAGTCACGCCTCGTTTCAATCCTTTCTCACTCAAAAGAGGGGGCTCAATTGACGTCCCCCTTCTAACGATTCCCGGAGCGCTTTATTTTGGAAAGTAAACCAAATCGCTTCCGTCTGTCCTCGAGCGACATCTGACACGTGAGGTCTTGAAATTAGGCTTTGCCACAGAACGATATTTAGGCTGTATTCTAGAAAACAGGAAGGTTTAGTCGTAAATATCATCCGTTAGCCCGCTCACTCTAGAGGATAGGATTTTAGTATTTGATAATTTTATTATACTTTCAATCGACGATAGTGCGAGTGCCCGGAACTCTGGCTACGATTTCGAGGAATCGTTTTTCGTACGTAAGACCTTATTCGATTATTCCATAAATTATTATAAGACGTGTCCGACCGACCCTATTCCGAAGCGAAGCGAGGTTTAATGAACAATTTTCCCATTATATAAGTTTATTTATTTACGCCACACCGTAAACTATTGGTAAAACTCAACCCATTTGCGGAGTTTTGGTGTCAAATGTTTTGTTCCCGATTGGAAGTAGGTACAAATATGAATGAATCTTATTTGTTGGTTTAAATTACAACATTTTCGAGAATTTTTCCGCAAAGAGCATTAAAGCCTTTTCAGACCATGCTTGTAAAACCAGGTTTAGTAAACCAAAGTTTATTTGTCAAGAATATTTCGGTATAAAAAACTAACTTTGATTCAATATCTTGGTTTCATAAGCCTCATCTGCGAAGAATAGATTTGGGTACATTAGTTCAAATTTCATTCGTCCGAACTGTGGTACAAATGTCCGAATGATCATTTGTCCGAATGCCGGAAAATAGGACCGTATGTCCGAAAACGTATTTCATTTGCCCGAAACATTTATCACAACTTTTGTTGGTGATTTAGTCGTTCAATTTATGTTAACTTTACTGGCGAATTTCATTTGTTCGAATAATCGTTTGTCCGTTTTTTTGAACATTAGGAATTGGTTGTTTTTATTTTAATTTTGTTAATATAAGAAAATAGTAACATTAACGTGAACCTAACCTAACCTAACCTAACCTAAAATATCCACAACATTCAACGCAATTCCCACTTACTATATCGGCCAAAGGAAAAATGGACATAATAGGATAAAATGATTAGACATTATAATAAAAATCCGGACCAAAAAAAAAACAGCAATAAGAAATACTAATTTAGCGACAAAATTCGGACAAGTGATGCTACCGATTCGGACGAATGAAACAAACAAGTTGTCCAATTCGAAAAATTGAAACATTTGTTATTTCGGCGGTTCGGACGAATGAGATTCGAACGTTTGTTCCACCGTTCGGACGATTGAAATTCGAACAAATGTACCTAACCCGAAGAAAAAGGCGAAAATCTTTTTGCGTTTCACCAGAAGTTTATAATATATATTTTACGAGAGAAGTATGCAGCTAACGATATTGAGTAGTATTCGCTTGAAATATGTACCTTCGAAGGCTCTAACTGCCTTTTCAAAAAGCGATGGGAGAATGGGAACACATCAAATATTTGCTTTCTAGAACTATTACAGATTAAAATGATTAAAATATTGTTTATAAATAACTAAATATCATCAGGAAAAATAATTTTTATATTTAACACCGTTATGCGTAAATTATGGACCGTGATGTCGTGACAATTTGCGCCCATTGACAAATGCCTCGAGCCGGTGCTATATTTCTGGTTACACTAACGTCGTAAATTTCTGGGAAAGCTTATAATTTCCACCTGTAGTTTTTACATAGCGAACTTTTAGTAGTATTTGTTAATGTTATTCCTTTGAAACAATGAAAAAAGGTTCGGTTAGAAAATTAGCATTAAAGCCATAGGAAGTGTCATACTTATTGTTATTATGTTACTTATGATTATATGTATAATGTCTTATAATTATTATATAATATAAATAAATAAATAAATGATAATTAATTTCGTAATAGGATCTTTAATTGAACTGTTTGGTGACGGCGCACAGTGGGGCAAACTGAGCCCAAACCTGGTCAAAATTAATATCTCAAAAACCGTTTCCTGTACTAATTTCAAATTTTTGTGACACTTAACACGTGTTGGGGGAGAATTAAAAATGATAACATCGATGACCTTGAACCAAGTCTTCAAGGTCATTGAAAAATCATCTCGAGAATCGTTAGATTTAGAAACTTCGTTCCAATTAGAAAGTTGTTCCTCATCATATTTCATGTCTAAATAATGTTGGTCCGAATTCATTTGATCAATTGGAAGCCGAAAAACAAGTTGGTCATCAAGTTAGTTTCTAAATCTAATGGTACTCGAGATAATGTTTCAATGACCTTGAAGAAACGGTTCAAGGTCATCGATGTTATCATTTTTAATTGTCCCCCAACACGTGTTAAGTGCCATAAAAATTTAAATTAGCACAGGAAACGATTTTGATGTTATCGCCATGGATCATTTTTAAATTGGACACCCTTTTTAATTTCATATATATTTTGAAAATCTGTACAAAAAATAGAAAATAGGCAAATTTTGGCAAAATTTTTAATCGATATTGTGATAAATAATGAACATTCATGAACTTAAATCAAAAATTGTAACTTAATCTACCTGAATTCATAACTAAAAGTCACATTAATTCTAAAAGGAATATATTAGTTTAAGACCTTTAACGTCGTTTTCCAGAATTAACACTATTTGAATTACGCGGCTTTGTATAATAGTTTTTGAATTACGCGGCTTTGTATAATAGTTTCATAACTCGAAAATATCGATATCTACTTGGTATTGATATTTCCAAAACTAAAGTCTGCAAAAAAATATCTTTACCTTTTAAATCAAGCCTGAATGTATACCAAAAACTATGCCAAAACTCCTACTTAAAATTTCTAAAAAAATTCTACTACTTCTAAGGAGCCTGGTGGATAATAAAATTTTGCAGTAAAAAATCAAACACTGGTAAAGTGTGCGGTGGTTTATAAACAAATATTATAAATTAAAATAAAATTCATACGTGCGATTTATTTTTTTGACTTTTGGCCAGGTTTGGGCTTAGTTTGCCCCACTGTGCGGCGCGCAAAAAAAAATATTCGAGAGCGAGCACGCGCCACAAACATTCGATTTCAAAAGGAAAATTCTTTCCATTCATAAAAAATTCACGCGCTTCTCACGTCGAAGGGTTTTTTAATTTGTTCACGTGCTAAAAGATAGGAATGAAATGGCTAATTTTACGTGTATTAGGTATTTAAAAATGATAAGTTAGAAGAGTTAAGTTAAAAATGATGCCAAATTAAGGGGCCATCCCCACATGAATCGCTTCGTAACTCCGAAACGGAGGCCTAAATCGAAAAATTGTCATAGAACATTTTCGTCTTAAAATAATCCCAGGAACCCATAATCGCTCGCTCTGTCTACCCTTTTTACCCACCCTGTATATATATATATATACAGTTTTTCATCTTTATATTATAATTTGCAAATAACAATTTAACAGTTGATCGTTACCATTTTACAATTTACGATTTATAAAATATGAAATAAAATTTAATACTTACATTTATACAGAAAAATTATAAATTTGAGGCTTTAAAAAGATTTTTACACTGGTTTTCCCCGTATTTAGAGTAAAGTTTTGTTCTGTACCGCCTTTAATTTTCTGAATTTGTACTAAGCTTTTAAAGAAAACTATTTCTAAATTTCTAAAAGCATTTAAGTTGCCATTGGAAATATTTATCTCTAATTTGGTATTGTTATTTATCTCATTAAACGTTCGTTGAAAACGTAGAATAGGATTAAGGTTTGTTACTTTCTTAAAGGAGAACTGTCACCACCATAAAATTGGTTAAAAACCATTTAAATGGATAGAGGACGTCCGAAAATGGTTATACAAAAAATTTCATGTTAATATTTCCAGTATTTGATTATAAGCAACGAAATTTCGGGTTTTGTCCCCCCCCCCCCGACTCGAGAATCTCAGAACCGCTTGGTGGAACCTACCCGCAGCGCCATCTAGTAAACGAAATATTTTCCCCGGTTTTATCGTTTTTCGGTCGGAACTGTCGTCTGCTACTACATTCTCCTTGGCTTTTTAACCTAGTTATATTGGTAGGTTTTAGTTAATCGTGTTTTTAATACGCCTTACACGCCGCCCTTTCTCAAAATTTTGCCGCATCATTCTTTTGGCGCTGCACGTAGGTTCAACCGCGATTTCTGAAATTTTTGAAGCCGTTTGATGTAGGTTGCGGAAAAAGTAGCGTAACTTTTTAAATACTTTTCCAATAACTATAAAATTTCAGGGACATAATTATTAATATATTTTATATCTTTCTGTTAAAAAACCTCGTAAATTTTGGTTTTGGTTACAGTTCTCCTTTAACGTAGAAAAGATTATTACTGCGTGTATTCACTTTGGGAATATTTATATTTACATTTTTAACAAGTGAAATTATTTAAAAGTTTATACAAGAACATTTTGTAATGATAAGTTAAACGACGACATATTTTAATTATTTTAATTTCTTTAAACGTTTTTTCCTAGTCATGCACTTTATCTTTAGAAATTAAATTTAAAATTCGATGATAGATAATTAATTTTCTTTTAAATTATTCATTCCATTGACGTACGGATTGAATGAAATACATTGCATACGGCTGATTTGCAATTTTGCTGTTTTACCAATGAACAATAATCGCTTTCTCGGTTAAACGGATGAAATGGCTCCCATTGAAAACGGCCTCGAGGTTTCGAAGGCATATGTTTCATTATTATATTTACCTGATTTCTGAGCAAGGAACCATATAGTCCAAGAGCCCATGACAAAATAAGCATGTGATAAGCTACACGATGGGTCCAGGTATTTTTTAATTAGGTTAGTGATTTGTAACAAAGAACTGTTTGTCTTGCGGGTCAAAGGGGGGGGGGGGCTTTCCGGAAATACGAACCACGTGACGTCACTTCCGATGACCTTGAAAATGATATGACCCGATATTGGTATCATTCGATTGGTCTCAACGTGCTCTTACCAAATATCGCTAAATTAACCTTCAAATCTGAACCAAACGGCGTATAACACTAAAAAAAGTAATTTTGTCTTAAACATGTAAATTTGGGAGGGGCTCGAAATTAGTTTTTTAATCTTTGGACCAATCGAATGATACCAATATCGGGTCATATCAATTTTCAAGGTCACCGGAAGTGACGTCACGTGGTTAGTATTTCAGGAAAGCCCCCACTTTGACCCGTAAGACAAACAGTTCTTTGTTACAAATCACTAACCTAATTAAAAAATACCTGGACCCACCGTGTAGCTTATCACATGCTTATTTTGTCATGGGTTCTTGGACTAATACGACTTACTGGGAAGCTTGAGCATGTAGGCAATAACTAAACGAGAGTTAATCTATTTACATAAAACCATTCGATTTTTCCAGCTATCAGAAATAACAAATTCACTCAATTATAATGTACCAAACCAAAATACTTCACAAACATTACCTGCAACTTGTACAATGAAAAAATTACACAATATCGTGTACACTTTCAAATGTACTAAATTTTACCTAATACCTATTATATTAAATGCTCAATCCAACTGTTAATTAACTAATTCTTATTCTGTCTTAAAACATGTAGCAATCAACGCGTAGAATGTACGTTTAAGTAGCAGGGGACTTTGTACCCTAGGAGGGGTTATACAACCACCGTGTCTGTCTGTCTGTCTGTGGGTGGGTCTGTCTGTCAGGCCTGCGAACGCGTTCGCATTTTCGGGGCAAAGGGTAATCACTGCGTACCCAGTTTCTTAGAATCAGGGAAAAGGTTTTTCCAAAAGCGCCTCTTTTTGTCATTGGGTGTAGTATAATTTTTTAATCGGCCGGGATTCGAACCCGAGCCCTCTTGCAGGACAGGTGAGCATTCTACCGCAGAAACACGGATACAGTTACGCTTCACTGAAAATTAAAAACTCTTCCGAGGAGAGGTATATTTTGGCTTGCCAACTTGTTGTATGTAATAATATATAATGTTGTACTGTAGTAGGTACTCTCTGTACTGTTATCGTGCACTTTAAATAAACAACTTCATTTCATTTTAGAGTTTTTAATTTTCCCGAAAAATTAAATGAGGAAACATTTTCGCAAATCGGAAAAATAAAGAAATAAACATATATTTCTTTTTGAGGGTTTTTATTTTAGACTAGTCTAGAGGTTTAGTGTTACTTTTGGATTCGACAAAATGAAGCGAATATCCCGCGAAATTTAAATTTTCGAACAATGTTAGGCTAATTATGGAATGAAAACCTATTTTATTTTATAAAAAATACGGAATATTTTCCGGAAAACACTCTATTTCATGTCATAGATGAATATAAAATATGATTAATTATATGTATATTTTCTAAAATTTATTATATAATATTATAAATTATTATTATATATAATAATAATATTGTATAACATATAATCATAATATTATATCATATATAATAATAATATTATATAACATATAATAATAATATTATATCATATATAATAATAATATTATAAAACATAATATAATAATATTATATAACATATAATAATAATGTTATATAACATATAATAATAATATTATATAATATATAAATATAATATATTAACGCTGTCACAGCCGCCATTTTTACCAACCTTTTTGCGAAACCTTAAATTAGTTTTGGAAGTATTTTATTCCGTAAATTTAAATTTAAAATTCGATGATAGCGAATGCAATTTCTATTAAATTATACATTCCATTGACGCATGGATTTAATAAAATATATTTCGTATTATAATATTTTAAGCTTCGGCTTTTCCGACAAACTGAATATTTTGCTGTCTTACCAATTAACTATAATCGCGCTTCAAAGTGGGCATATTTCGAGCTAGAAGATGTCCGGCTAAAGCATCGTACTGCGAACTTATCTCTTAGCTTAAGCTAGTATTTCACGCCAGAGTAAATCCACTAGTGAATATATATATTGTTCGTGATTTGTCTCGGTATAAATGGAGGCTTGATAAAAGGATAAATCTACTGAAAACGAGGAAAGTTGACGACAATTTCGCCAAAATTTGCGCGCTTACCCCCGCGAGGCTGCCTTAAGCGATTACCCGAAGAATAACTTAGGTTTCTTTTCAAGCGTGGTTCTATCCAATTTATTAAAACGTATTTTATCTAATTTGACAGTTCTGAGATATTAGAAATATTCCTATTAACAGGGTACTGATATACGTCGCGTTAGGCAACGTTTAAAAATGGCTTAAAAACATTTTAATTTTTCTCCACTACTATAAGGAAAGTCGTTAGTCTTCAAGTATTTTAACCAAGAATTAATCAATTTATTTATACTAAGGAGATAATGAATGTGTTGAGACCATTTTTACAAACCTAAAAACCTAAAAGGCCTTTCATAAACCTCGTATAAATATTATACACCTGATTGTGAAGTTCACACATACGCCGCGAGCAAACTTGGCGCTGTGTGTAACGTAAAGTCCGTATATACTTCGTTCACACATACGCCGCGAGCAAACTTGGCGCTGTGTGTAACGTAAAGTCCGTATATACTTCGTTCACACATACGCCGCGAGAAAACTTGGCACTGTGTGTAACGTAAAGGCGGTATATACTCCGTTCACACATACGCCGCGAGCAAACTTGGCGCTGTGTGTAACGTAAAGTCCGTGTATACTTCGTTCACACATACGCCGCGAGCAAACTTGGCACTGTGTGTAACGTAAAGGCCGTATACACTTTGTTCAAACATACGCCGCGAGCAAACTTGGCGCTGTGTGTAACGTAAAGGCGGTATATACTTCGTTCACACATACGCCGCGAGCAAACTTGGCACTGTGTGTAACGTAAAGTCCGTATATACTTCGTTCACACATACGCCACGAGCAAACTTGGCACTGTGTGTAACGTAAAGGCCGTATATACTTCGTTCACACATACGCCACGAGCAAATTTGGCGCTGTGTGTAACGTAAAGGCCGTATATACTTCGTTTACACATACGCCACGAGCAAACTTGGCACTGTGTGTAACGTAAAGGCCGTATATACTTCGTTCACACATACGCCACGAGCAAACTTGGCACTGTATGTAACGTAAAGTCCGTGTATACTTCGTTCACACATACGCCGCGAGCAAATTTGGCGCTGTGTGTAACGTAAAGGCGGTATATACTTCGTTCACACATACGCCGCGAGCAAACTTGGCACTGTGTGTAACGTAAAGGCCGTATATACTTCGTTCACACATACGCCGCGAGCAAACTTGGCACTGTGTGTAACGTAAAGGCCGTATTAACTTCGTTCACACATACGCCGCGAGCAAACTTGGCGCTGTGTGTAACGTAAAGGCGGTATATACTTCGTTCACACATACGCCGCGAGCAAATTTGGCGCTGTGTGTAACGTAAAGGCGGTATATACTTCGTTCACACATACGCCGCGAGCAAACTTGGCGCTGTGTGTAACGTAAAGGCGGTATATACTTCGTTCACACATACGCCGCGAGCAAACTTGGCGCTGTGTGTAACGTAAAGGCGGTATATACTTCGTTCACACATACGCCACGAGCAAACTTGGCGCTGTGTGTAACGTAAAGGCGGTATATACTTCGTTCACCCATACGCCACGAGCAAACTTGGCGCTGTGTGTACCGTAAAGGCGGTATATACTTCGTTCACACATACGCCGCGAGCAAACTTTGCGCTGTGTGTAACGTAAAGGCGGTATATACTTCGTTCACACATACGCCGCGAGCAAACTTGGCACTGTGTGTAACGTAAAGTCCGTATATACTTCGTTCACACATACGCCACGAGCAAACTTGGCACTGTGTGTAACGTAAAGGCCGTATATACTTCGTTCACACATACGCCACGAGCAAATTTGGCGCTGTGTGTAACGTAAAGGCCGTATATACTTCGTTCACACATACGCCACGAGCAAACTTGGCACTGTGTGTAACGTAAAGGCCGTATATACTACGTTCACACATACGCCACGAGCAAACTTGGCACTGTATGTAACGTAAAGTCCGTGTATACTTCGTTCACACATACGCCGCGAGCAAATTTGGCGCTGTGTGTAACGTAAAGGCGGTATATACTTCGTTCACACATACGCCGCGAGCAAACTTGGCACTGTGTGTAACGTAAAGGCCGTATATACTTCGTTCACACATACGCCGCGAGCAAACTTGGCACTGTGTGTAACGTAAAGGCCGTATTAACTTCGTTCACACATACGCCGCGAGCAAACTTGGCGCTGTGTGTAACCTAAAGGCGGTATATACTTCGTTCACACATACGCCGCGAGCAAACTTGGCGCTGTGTGTAACGTAAAGGCGGTATATACTTCGTTCACACATACGCCGCGAGCAAACTTGGCGCTGTGTGTAACGTAAAGGCGGTATATACTTCGTTCACACATACGCCGCGAGCAAACTTGGCGCTGTGTGTAACGTAAAGGCGGTATATACTTCGTTCACACATACGCCGCGAGCAAATTTGGCGCTGTGTGTAACGTAAAGGCGGTATATACTTCGTTCACACATACGCCGCGAGCAAACTTGGCGCTGTGTGTAACGTAAAGGCGGTATATACTTCGTTCACACATACGCCGCGAGCAAACTTGGCGCTGTGCGTAACGTAAAGGCGGTATATACTTCGTTCACACATACGCCGCGAGCAAACTTGGCGCTGTGTGTAACGTAAAGGCGGTATATACTTCGTTCACACATACGCCGCGAGAGGGCTTGGTGTTGTCATGAAAACTGACGCTTACTTCGTCGAAATAATGACACATTTTTGAATCAGGATTTAAAATGGACTATTAAGAAGACTCGCTTCGTTTGTGAAAGTTCTTTGAAATTTGTAATCAACGTAACCTGATACTGGATACTCTGCCAGTTCCTTAAAGGAAAACTGTCACCAAAACCAAAATTTACGAGGTTTTTTTACAGAAAGATATAAAATATATTAATAATTATGTCCCTGAAATTTTATAGTTATTGGAAAAGTATTTAAAAAGTTACGCTACTTTTTCCGCAACCTACATCAAACGGCTTCAAAAATTTCAGAAATCGCGGTTGAACCTACGTGCAGCGCCAAAAGAATGAAGCGGCAAAATTTTGAGAAAGGGCGGCGTGTAAGGCGTATTAAAAACACGATTAACTAAAACCTACAAATATAACTAGGTTAAAAAGCCCAGGAGAATGTAGTAGCAGACGACAGTTCCGACCGAAAAACGATAAAACCGGGAAAAAATATTTCGGTTACTAGATGGCGCTGCGGGTAGGTTCCACCAAGCGGTTCTGAGATTCTCGAGTTGGGGGGGGGGGATAAAACACGAAATTTCGTTGCTTATAATCAAATACTGGAAATATTAACATGAAATTTTTTGTATAACCATTTTCGGACGTCCTCTATCCATTTAAATGGTTTTTAACCAATTTTAGGGTGGTGACAGTTCTCATCGAATTTCTTAACGCTGATCATTCAATGAGTCTTTAATAATTTGATGTTGTTTCCTGTTACTAACTTCGCTGACCAATTCTGAATGATTTAAAAAACATTATAAATTGAATAATAATTTAACTACGTAACATTTTATTTACATTTATAGACATTCATATATTTATATTTTTGAGTATATTTATTAGGAATTTATTTACACTTACAAGGAGACAACATAAAATTGAAATTTTCCCATTGAAAATAACAAGGGATTTTGACCGATTTCCCTGTGAAAAAAAATTAAAAAATTAATCAAAAATGTGATCAATTTTATTTTTTTCGTCAATTTTTATTATTTTGGTATTTTATTTTATTTTTTCAATTTGGTAAAATGTTGGAATAGGTCAAAATCCCATGTTATTTTCAATGGGAAAATTTCAATTTTATGTTGCCCATTGAATAAAATCCCTTTAGGATTTTTCAAGTTACATGAAGGTCTACTTATCCCCCGAGTTTGAACAAAATCGGTGGGTAACACCTCGGGTAGTCTCCTTGTTAGGGAGGAACGAGGGTAGGAACCAATGATATACCGGACTGATCTTATTTTTTAGGGAGGAATGAGCTTCCTTTTTGAGCCTGAGGGGGATTAGGATCTATGCTAAAAATCATCTGATCATGGTCAATCTCCTCCCTAAGAGTAAATAAAAGAAATACGATCTTAATCTAATCAAGAACTTATTTTAACAGGCTATTTGTTTTTCCATTATTCCCGACTGAATCCCTTTGTTTAAAGTTAAATTAGGAATTATTTTTATTTTCGTGTGTACCTTTCCTCGTAATAATCGTTCATATTCTTATCAGGAAAATTAGTGACTGTAATTCGCTCCTGTAGATAGGAAGTGTTAACAAATCACGTAACGACGTTTCGAAAAATTAGTTTTTTCAACGTCTTCATCGAAGCGCGGAGTAGCAATTGAAAGGGAATATAAATTTAAAGGGACTCCATCGCGGTCTTTAAGAAAGACCCTGTCAATTTTAATGATTACTATAATTATCTCGGTAACAAACGAGCGTAAGCACCGCTAAAAATGTCAAGTTGCATGTATGAGGATGCGTGCATATGGAGGTGGGGGCGACAACGACCCAGGGGGCCTATTCTTGTCTCGGTTACGACATAACGATTCCGCCTTATCACTTCGCCATACCGACATTCGAGATAACGACATTCGCTTGGAACCTTATTCTTGTCCCCCTGTCGCTATAAGAAATGTCGTAAAAACGAAAATACCGCCAGGCGAGTTGTGACGTCAACATCCGGTGACGTGCCCCTCTAATCGTCCAATACGAATCGCACTTATTTATTTCTGTCGGCTGCTGTAATATTTTTGCGTTTGTTTACGTTTTCGCAGTTGTCATTTTTGTTCTTCTTTGGTAGTTTTTTTTAAAATAACATTGAGTCGCGCCACAAAATTCTGCGGAAATCTAAAGGTTTTAATTTTAGAATACATGGAGGCTAATGAACGTTTCGTTAGCCGTAAGTTTGATGCAAACTGTACAAACGAGGCGTACAGTACACCGCGATGTGCATTAGTCTTGTCCAAAGGCTTAATGCTTGTGGTGGACCGTACTGGAGGTGCAGTAATTTTTTTGGAATAGAAATACTGTTACTTCTATTACTTATGCATAAATGTTCCAGAGTTTGGCTGACTGGAACTTCCCAAACTAGAACTAAGACAACTGAGGAAGGTCGAGCAAATGTTGGGCAGCTCTCGTTTATTGAGCGGCCTAGGGGGTACATTTGGCCACTACGAAGTACCAGAAGCTGGTTTTGGGGTAAGTATTCTTTCATGAATACATTTCATGCTAACATTTCTTGATTTTAACAACAGATAATTGAAGAAAATGGATGCGGCATTGGCTACTTTAGATCAACGTCCCGCAGCTTCTTCAATGGCTCCTCCATATTCAGTCACTATCGCCCATTCTTCTCCCACTGGCTCCCATTCCTGCAGATCTCCAAGATTTAATCATAGTTTACCAGTAGCGTCTGTGAGTTCTAACGATGAATATAAAGCCCCAGGAATGGAAGGTGTAGCTCCGTCTAGTGGAACTTTTGCACCTCTTCTTTTCAAAGAGAGACCTGGTTGCGGTAACCATTTCCAGTTACTCTGATTTGCTTTGCCGGAAGTTTCTAGCTCGGCCAAAACACGCGGCCAATAATATCAATCCTTCCATTCCTGGGGCTTTATATTCTTTGGTTCTAATCACTCCCAAGGTAAAAATATTTCTCCAGCTGCACGAGGTAAGTAGAAAATCATTTACTTTAAAAATATTTAAAATTTGGAAAAGATAATTTGGCTTAAACCGTTTAAAGGTCGCAACCAACAAAGGCAACAGGGTCATATGCGAGGGCTCAACAATTTCTTGAGAAAATAAATTCAAATCTTGATAAGCAAACTAAGATAATGGAAGATCAGTTGGAAACTTGGTGCCATATAGCTAGTTCTCAAAGGAGAATTTGTATTGTAAAAACTATTTGAGTTTCATATGCTTAGTTTTAAAACAAAGTAAGTGAAAAATTCAAATTTTTTATTTTGAAGAATCTTTTACAATTTCACTAATAAAGTTTTGAAAAGAAAAATAGTTGTTTTTCTGTTACCTATACACCCTCATACCTACCTTTATATTGAGAAGTTAATACTCAAAACTTACCTTAGGAATGATCTCTAGAGTTCTTGGTTGCTAGGTAACTTTTTTCAAAGATATCTTGAAACCATTGATGCCTTGTATATGTGGGCATCATGAGTACGCCCAGGAAACTTGGCTTTGACATTCAAAATTACCAAATCACAATCGCAAAGCTATAAAAACTATGTAAATTTTTGAATGTACATGTATATTATTTATATATAAAAATAAAGCTTACCAATTGCACGTTTAAGGAATGGTTTTCTTTCCTGTTAATGTACAAATGTTCACGATAATTTGAATCTTGTGAATTTGGAGCAACATTTGCAATGTGCGTACAATCTATTGCAGCAATGGCCCCCGGGAAATCTGGTCTTCTCCATAAATCTATACGCATTGTTAAATTAATATTTATCTGCTATGAGAAGATTTGATAATTACCTCAACTTTGTGGCTTCCCTTTACTCAGTGGAAATTTTATCCATTTTGGCATTAAAATGCTATTTATTGCATCGGTTTCTTGATGCAGACAGCGACTGACCGTGGCCTGACTGACATCAAGAAACAAATCTTTGCCAACTAGCTGCTTTCTGGTAAGCACAAAATCGAACAGCCACTAACGCCTAATGAACCATATAATTATTAAAACGCTAATAATTACGAACTTTAATTCTTAAATTCATGGCTCACCTTTGAATCTACAGGGAGATCCGTAACTCTTACGTTAGACGCGTTTGACTCTAACGTCGCTTTTAGATGCTCACAAATCTCTATTACTAAATACTTATCTAGGTGAAATAAACTTCTAAACTAATTTTCCGAAAGTTCAAAAGCTTTTGATCTATCTCTTAGAACTCTCTCCCACCCAAAACTCTTCGTTTCTTCCATTTCTGACAGACGCCAAAACTCAAAACATGCGAGCTGTAAAGCAGCCATTTTGAAAATACCGCGATTCGAAGCGAAAAATGACGTCATAACGACAAAGAAACGCGATTCCGACATCCCCAGCCCTGTCGTTATAATTCGCTGGCGATACGGCGATGTCGAAGTGAGTTTTGGAGACAAGAATACGGTTTTCGCCGGTCGATGTCGTTATGGCGATATTTTATCGATTCCGCCATAACGACATGCGTATCGCCAAGACAAGAATAGGCCCCCTGAGATTGTATTCCAATTCAACAATTTATCATGTTGAAATAATTACTTTTAGGTAATTAAAGACGCCTCCTTCACGTTACAGTCTTTACATAAATACGAAAGTGTGAAATTTCGTAACAGGATTGAACCGCTACGAGTCCCATCAATTTCCTTTAAATAAAAAAAACAATGGCTCTCAAAATTTCCTTTTTGAATAACCGTCGCGTCCTTCTAACCTTTCCTGGAAGCGTCATTATCTCGTTTAAACATTAAACGTAAATTATAAAGAATGTTATTATAAAGTTATGAAAAATCTAATAACGCCTTAAAAACAAAATATAAAGTATCGTGGGACACGCGACGTCTTATTTATACTCGCGTCGAGTTGCGAAAAATAGTGTCATTTTTGACCCCTATCGACGTCACAATACGACGCCATCTCACCAACCCAGAGGGTATATCTAGCAAAGCAGATCGACTATTCTCGAATGGGACTTTAATCCCGTCGCCATACCCTGCTTACCTCAGTTACGAATTGGACACCGTTAAGAGCGGTACGCTATCTAAAGTCGCGTCTTTCATTCAATCGGTTTTGTTCTCGAATGCCGAAATTCGCTCTTTGTACCACTTAAAAAAAAACGTTTTGTTCTAATTGTTTTAGATTGCCATCAATATCGGACGCATTTCGAGGATTTGGTTTGTTTAAAGAAAGATGGGAAATAACAATTACGAAGAGAGTGAAATTAAGGAGTTCTATCGTGGTGTTTCCGTTTTTATCACCGGAGCCACCGGATTCATGGGAAAAGTAAGTCGACATTGTTTTTCGTCTATAAATTTACAGACGCGAAAAGAACTTCGAATAATAAAATATATTTGGATCGAGGGCTTGAAGACATTTTCGATGGGAGTTTCTGAACTTATAGCCAGTTATCCGAACAGATATCAGTATTATACGTATAATAGATATATAATCTTGCGCAAAACCAAGCAGCAGGGACTTTAAATACTGTTTAAGTTGACATTTTACACTGGTTGCCTCGATTTGTTTACAAAATCCTTTTTTACCTATCACACGAACCCAAACCTTAATGTTCGCATTTCCCTATTGCTTGGTTTTGTTGTTGTTGCAGCCCACTCCCAGGGGCTAGTAGGCCACACTTTGAAGCACTCTGGCGCTCTTTTAACTCATCGTAGGAAAATTAGGAAAATGGGAAAAAACAGGCATACTTATCAACTCACCCCCTACAACTTCTTAATTTTTTTGCAAAACCCTATTAAACACCCTGTATATGGATTACAATGAATTCAAATTAGTTTGTGATTTATACTAGCTGTTTTACATTTTGACCCAAATCAACTAATCTGATAATATCTAAGAGTAAATCCAGATGAACGCTTGCTAAAAACATTTAAATAAAGTACGTCCGAATTTATGGTGGATGGCTTAGAAACATGGGGGCGCTAATTACGTTCGTAGAGGACGATTTTTCGGCTTATAATATTATGATTTTAATAACCACCATAAAATACTAGGGCTTGGTTCAGCAATTGGTTTCAAAGTTTTCCAATACAGTTTCCATTTCTTGTAACGATAGGTGTCATTCGATCATTTCGATGTAAAGGCCCTTAATTATAAAGCCGAGGAATTAACGAGTAAAGAAAACTGTTTTCCATTTAAAATATTTTTAACAAACTTCCGAGGATAGCCCCCATTTTCTTCCCCCTTTTTCAAAATATTTTCCACGTGAAAATTAAAGAAAAACTGGTGAACAATTTCTTTACTCGTCTATTATGAAGCTAATAGATCTAACGGTCAGCCCTCCCCTAAAATGTTGGTTTCCGTGTATGAGTTATATCCGGGGCTTACAAACCTAACTGGACTAGTTATCGACCCTTTTGAAATACATAATTTTAATGATAGTAAACAGCTAAGCTAATACCACACAGGCCTAAAGTCCCATTTTCATGATCGCTGGTATTGGGTAAAAATCGACAAAATCCGCTTCCGCTACTCACTTTTTCACTTTCCGCGTCGATCTGTTTCAAACAGATATTTTAGCTTTATTTTCACGCTTGCGAGTGGCGGATGCGAATTTTGATGATTTTTATCCGCTACCAGCGAGCATGAAAATGGGCCTTAAGTCATCTAGTGACTTGTGAAGCCAATTACCCGTGGCCAGGTTAAATTGCTTAAGAGGGTGGTGGCAAGCCCTTCAAGCCACACGAGCTAACAGCTCCCTAGATTTACTATTACCGTTAACTTCAGCAAGTTTTAATGGAAAGGGGAAACCGAAGAGCTCTATAGAAAACCCCTCTAAACAGCCAGGAGATAACTTACCCACTCAACGCACATTCAATTCGCGGTATATATTCTCAAGGGATAAGATCCTTTCACAGGGTAACGCCATTAGAGGTATATTAATTTTTTAATACCTGAATTGACACCTTGGATGAATAATAAAAGCTAACGTTACTGGATATTTCTAGTGCCCGGCATTCGATTAATTTTTATCCATGAATAAAATAAGCTCGGCGATATTTAAATAATATTTATTTAAATAACCAAAAGTTGAATACAAATTGTAAAATGTTTAGATAATCGAAAGTGAATAAGCCTATTATTTAAATAAAACAAACAATTATTTAAATAAATACCACTTTTATTCAAATAAATGCTTGGTTGCGTAAAAAACATAATTAAATAAGTTAAAATGATATTCTTTTTACCAACGTTTTTTAAATAAATCGGAAAATTTGTGGATAATGAATAAACAATTCCGAGCACTATGTATTTCACACGTACCTTCGTCAACGCATTCGCGGGCGTCTCTCAAACTTTGGAGAAGACGGTGGGGTAGCGAGGGGGGGGAGACAATTTAGTGGGACAAGCTTCGCGGCGCGTGCGTGAGATTTCAAAAATAAGTTAAATAACGGCAGTTTGAAATTTGAATCCTGTTTTCGGCTTCGTGTGGAATCATTGTAAGCTATTAATAGTTAAGTCGTTACTTATTAATAATTACTTATTATTTCAACGGTATAATGCCGTACAATAATGTTATAAAAGGTTAAGAGTCAAACATTGTTTATACCCAAAATTTTCAATGTTTTCACTATGTCACCGAAAGTTGATTCCGGCCACTGAAACTCATATCTAAAACCATAAATAATTAATACTTACGTAAATAATAATAACCATAATACGCCATTATACGCGGTACTTACTTAAAAACTACAAACAATAATAATTTCTAAACAAGAGAGAATAACAAAGGGTAATAATCCACCACGTGGAGAAACACGTGCACCCTCCTTAAAAAGCTTGTCCCACCAAAACGCGGAAAATCGGCAGATGGCGCTGAAAGCAATCCCAAAGTCTGGTGGACGCGGAAAACCGAGAGTGAAATATCCACTAAGCGTTAGCTTTTATTATTAATCTAAGATGGCACCAACGAGCTAAGAACTAGAAATTTTAAAGTACTTTAAAATCGCTTGTAATAGTGTTCGAAGTATTCCCTTTCAGTAAAAAGTTTGAATTTAGGCGCAATCTAGCAGCGACGTATATAGGGCCCCCGCTGACCCCGCAATGCCGAGCCCGTTGCTTCTCGCAAGGCCCCTCAATTCCTATCGATCTATGGACTAGATATCAGCTCTCCCCTATACACGGCACTGATTACAAAGTGGGGGGAACCGACCCCTATAAACGGCACTGCGGGGGGGGGGTCAATTGAAGATCTTAGCAACGCCACTGTCATCTAATATAAAGAAAACATTGTAATCGAACCTCTAAAGGGCTTCGCGCTAAATGTTGGTTTTCCTGTAAACAATTTTCGCTCTGTACCGAAAAAGCATGAATGTCTAGTCTCTTACGCTTTCCGAAAATTCCAACAAATTGCTCAGACAGGCCCGACGAGGCGACGACAGAGGAAGGGAAGCCGTTACTAATTACCTACTGCCGTGCAAATGGCCGTCGAAAGCTGGCCCGGGACCGGTAAATCAACAATTCCGGTCCAATTTATAGCCTTAATTACTGGACATAAATAAATGCTAACGGTAAAAAACCAGTGAGAAGAAATTTCGACTTGTTCAAACCCGGGTCCTAGGGCTACACGGGCCCTGGTAATTAAGTCCGGCTTTTACCTTGTTCTTTCTCTATCTGTCATTGGGCCTGCCCATGTATCCTTAGGACCCTGATTTTGTACTCTTTTCCTGCATCCTCCCTAGAAACCGATAGTTTTCAATAATAAACTGCTCTATAGAGGCCCGAAATTGTTGTTTTCCTCGGGCCTGGGCCCACTTTCGAAAGTGTTGTCTTGGAAGATACAGATGAAGTTCCAAATGGAAATGAATTCGCAGAAAAAACGGATAAATCTAGTAGTCATGCCTCCCTTGAAATGTTATTAGACAAAAATTAAAATAATATTTAATCGAGTAAATTTAATTTTTATTTAATGACTGCCGAGTTTTGTAGATAAACTAATTTGGTTTACTTAAAGTTCCTTGTTTAAATAAAACAGTTCCTTTCATGATAAATTGCAGAAAATTAACAACGTGAACCTCGATAAAACAATGACAATGCTTAGCAAAAGGAAGACTGCATATATATTTAATTCACCTCACGAATTTAAGGATAGTTATTCGATTCTTAGCGTTTCTTCCAATCCACCTCACCGGTAAGATCCGTGCCTTGAGTGCCAATCAAATTGGCAGGCTACCCATTGCTTACTAAAAACGTACGTCATACGACGCGCTCAAACACGGGCGACTGACATACGACAGACTCTGGTTTTCATCCCCCCCCCTTTCGTGACGGGGGAAAACTAGACCATGGTGACCTTCAATTGTCCCAACATTTTCGTTCTCCCTAATTATTAACCAATAGTGTGTCAGCTAGAAGCAACAAACAGCACCCCACGCAAGGAGAACGCAACCCGTCAAAAGTCGTGGATTTTCTTCTGTACAATTTGCATTGGTTAGACCAGCGGTTCCCAAAAGGTGTTCCGCGGAACATGAATTAGTGTTGTAAGTCAGAAAATGACCGAGGCCTTTTTTCTGGAAAATTTTCCGTATTTTTCCGAAAACAATAAAAAAGGTTTCATTCCATGATAAGTCTAATATTGTTTGCAAATTTAAATAAAGCGTTATTTTCGCCTCATTTTTCGGAATCTGAAAGTAAAACTAAACCTCTAGACTAGCTTTAAACTGATTAACAATGTAACACTATTAATGTTTTGTAGTATGTTTACTGTTAGACATTTTATATCGATTAAAAGTTAAAAGAATTAAAAACCCTTAAAAAGTAATTTATGTTTCAATTTTTTATTTTTCCGGTTTGCGGAAAATTTTCTGGATATTTTCCCGCATTTTATTTTCCGGAAAATTAACAACACTATGCGAAATTGATACTTATGCGAAAAAAGTACTATAAACTTACGTATATAGTTAACGTGATCGGATTTAAAAAAAAGTATTCAAATAAGGTCTTATTTTGTTATAGTTTCGAAATAGAGAACCGGGCGAACCGGTTAGAGAAATAACTCAGGATATACAGAGAAATTGATAAGTTATATAAATTAAATTCGGTACTAGGGTTCTATTTATGCTTCGCCGCTCTTTTACTGATATGTCAGAAAAGAGCTTTGGAATGCTTTACCCAGTGATGGGCATTTTTCAAAATCCATTCTTAGCTCACAAGCGGTTCATGTTAGCCCTTCATATTGGTCTCTATCAAAATCTAATGTCTCGCTAAAATTTATTTAATTTGCTCAATTTCGAATTGATAAAAACTATCATCAAACTACTCAGTGATCAGAGAAACTTAATTTCAGCTCTTTAAAAATATTTAAAACTTTAAAATAATTTTCACATATTACCAGAAGTAAATGAACCGAAGTTATCGAAATAGTGCTCAGAATCGGAGGGCGTTGATGATAAAATCGAGTCCAATAAAAGCTAATTTCCATCCCCGTCTTTTGATGTGATAAATTGTACTTGGGAATTGTGGGTATAGCTATTTCTATGTATAAAAAAATGGTTTCATAAAAACAAAAACTCTTTTTTCGGCCTAGGAGCGCGCAAAATTTTAAATTCGAGGTCTAAAAGTAACTTCATTAGGAAAACGCCTCCAACATGGCGAGTATAGCAGTCTGATAACTTCGGTTCATTTACTTTTTATTTTACCTATTTAATCAATAAAATAAATGAGGGAAATTTACAAATTGTAAGTACTAAGCTATTTCCACCAATAGGAAAGCAGGTTAAAGCTTATTGCGCTTTCACCTTCTTTTCTATTGTGCAATGAAAAGCGTGACCGTTCACCAGCTTTCTAATTGGTGGAGATAGCTTAATCACCTAGTACCTATAGTGGCGCCATCTATTTGGCGGCTCGTCTTAAAAATTACCCTCTTTGTACCAAAATACTCTAAAAATCGACGTAAAAGAAAATATTAATTAGCCCAGAAACAAAGGTTTTAGGCTAATTATAACTCGGTCGTCTCAATTTGTCGAGAGTTTGAGATCCACTCTGTACTTGCTCAATCTAATTGAAACTCTCACTCGTAACGTCCGCTTACTTTCAAACAGTGCACTCTCTTCTGTTCATTTAAAAAAACTAGAATTTAGAGTCTCGATCATCTCGCACCCCTATGGTTAAATATAGAGGCGGCTCTCCTCTTGATTGTTTGAAATTTCCCGTTCATTTTGACTCCAAGCGCTCCGACTCGCTCTAAAAGGGGGGAGGACGCCCATACCACGCGTACTTTCACCCACATCTGTTTTGCTGTTCTAGCTTTTGCTGTTCGAATTTTTCTTTATAAAAAATATAGAAATGCTGAGACGTCTACGGGGTAAATCTACCAAAAGGGTTCCTCTTCTTGGTGATATCAAGGAGCCTATATGTTAGAAGGATGGGTAGCCCTTCGGCCAGCCTGTGTTTTCAAAACTCCGGCAGCGCCGCGCCGTCGATATTAATAGAGCCTCTAAACGTGGGACGTCTTGTTTCTATTCCCTCAAGGCCAAATTTGGCGGTGCTTCCTCCATGTTTTGTCCTTGACGGAATCTAAAGACGGATTCTCTATCGCGCATGACCCACCGACGGCGCTGCCATTTTTCGTCCCTCGCCTCATATCCTTCTAACATATAGGATCCTTGGTGGTATGACGTACGAAAAGCGTGCAATCACTGGAAACGCGCCCCCTATGTTTCGACATAATCTATTCAGCTATAAAGGAACCAACGGAATTCCTTGCCTGCTTTATTTAAAACTCGTTCCGCTATAAAGACCATAGGCTAGATAAACATATAATCTAAGTTTCAGTTCGTTGTCCACTTAATTATCTTAGTTCTACCAAACGTAACGTAATAAATATAAGTATGACACTGAACGACATCTGTTAAAGTTCCACCGAATCGTTTGAAATATTCGGGTCGTATTTTAGGTAGCCCCTCCTCTTCCGTGACGTGACTCAGACATACTTTCCCAACGAGTCTGTGGCACTTGTCTTTGATGGTAGTCATCGTTACAAAGCAAATCCATAGACTAGTAAGAGCTCGCGGAGGGTAGTCAGTCCTTAGAAACTACTTATGTATATTATGGATGTGATTAATTATTATTTTATTTTTCTATTTTTTTCGCGACCGAAAACTATCGCTACGCCCCCCTTTGGTTTGCCATTGAAACCTAGATAGGTAGCGGCTAAAGCAGACGCTATTAGTTTTTCCTCATCGTTACTAGTAAATTTGACTTTATAAATAATAATAGTTGAATTTTAATATAATTTTTGCATCGTTTGCTTATATTTTGATAATTTTATTTAAGAAAAAACGTTCGGTTGGCTTTTTAATTTGTCTGTAGCAAGTGCAAGACCATAGGCGCCGTTACGACACCTAGACTCGTTTCGGTCGCGAATCTTCTTGTCAGTGGCGTAGACAAGGGGAGGGTTTCCGGGTTCATTTCCACCCCCCTTGGGTGTAACTTTGGCTGTACTAAAATTTCACATCCTTCTCAACCCCTATCAGGTATTTTACATAGTTCGAACCCTTCCACTGCTTCTTGTTCCCTTCTTTGTTGTTATGCTGATACCAGACGTTAATAAGAGTTGGAAAGTAACTACAGCTTTTTCATGTAACTTTCTCTTGACTGGCCATGACTTGCGGAAGTGCGCAATCGTATGGAGTATAAGGTGACCCAAAAATATATTAGTGCGTAGATAAATTAATACTTAATTCAGATAATAGTGCAGAGTAGCAGACAACATTAGGAGTAGCTTCCAAAACCAACAAAGAATATGACCTTTTTACTGATCAGTCCATTATCCTGAAGTGATTTCTTTAGTAACTGACGTAAATAGAATTTTATACGTCTATACAGGCGGAATATCAAATTAGATACTTCACTGCGAAGAGTAAAAGGGAGAAGATCCTTTTACGGGGAAACTTACAGGAGAGTACCCGAGGTGTTTATTGCCGATTTTGTTCAAAGTCGGGCGTAGTGTAGACCTATATGAGATATGAAATTTCCCAAAAGGAGACGTTGCACTACCCATTCGTTTTGCTATAGCAACCGAAAATGTTTTTGATCACTTAAAACAATAAAATCTCCATTTAAAAAGCATGGGATTTTCTCGGTTTCACAGGGTCCTAGCTACGAAAATTTTTAGGGTAAATTTGTAACAAATTTTGGGTAAAATAAGGGAAAAATCTTATTTTGGTTGTAAGTGGTCAAAAACATTTTCGGTTGCCATGGCAAATCTAATGGGTAGTGCAACGTCTCCTTTTGGGAAATTTCATATCTCATATAGGTCCACATTACGGCCGACTTTGAACTAAATCAGCAATAAACACCTCGGGTACTCTCCTTGTTAGTAAAAGGCCAAATGTCTGAATGTGTAAGCAATCTAAAAGCAAAGTAAAATACAGGGTGTTTCATGTGATTATGCAAAGCTTTTAAGGAGTTGTAGGGGGTGAGGTGAGAAGTATGCCTGTTTTTCCCATTTTCCTACGACGAGTTAAAAGATCGCCAGAGAGCTTCAAAGTGTGGCCTACTAGCCCCTGGAAGTAGGCTGCAACAAGCGCAAAACCAAGCAGCAGGGACTTTAAATACTGTTTACTTTTTTACGCTGGCTAACTCGATTTGTTTACAAAGTCCTTTTTTACCTATCACACGAACCCAAACCTTTATATTCGCATTTCCCTTGCTGCTTGGTTTTGCGCTTATTGCAGCCTACTTCCAGGGGTCAGTAGGTCACACTTTAAAGCACTCTGGCGCTCTTTTATTTCATCGTAGGAAAATGGGAAAAAACAGGCATACTTCTTAACTCACCCCCTATAACTCCTTAAAATTTTTGCATAACCTTTTGCAACACTCTGTATATAAACATATTTTACGTATTTCAGTGAATAAAACTGTTCCGCTTGTACCAAAAATTTCTTCGTAGATAGAGAAGAAATAGTTTGGTCTCTTTATCAAGGTTGTTCTAAAATAAAGCAATGACTTTTCGAATTTCAATCTATTTATAACAATGCCAGTTTATAAAAACATATTCTACCTGGAACGATCAGTCACTCATGCTTCATTTTCAAAATTTATTTGAACCAAACAATGCTTTGCGGATAAAGAAATGGTATTTTTATATCAGTATCAAGGGCGTTCTAAAATAAAATATCTACTTAACGTTTAGAATTACTTGAAAATAGAATTTATATTATATTATATTGAAAACCTTTTTTTAACTAGGAGGACTCTCAAAATGTTTTATATTTATTTTGGAACATTATAATATGAAACTACGTCACTATTGTTTGTAGAATAGAATTGTTAATAAATTTTTGTTTGTAGTTCTATTGTTGTATAAGCGTTGGGAATTATTGAAAACCATATAATTCTTTTTATAGGTACTCATTGAGAAACTGCTTCATTCTTGCGACGGGCTCGAGTACATTTACGTCTTGATGAGGAAAAAACGGGGTCGATCCATGCAGGACCGAGTGGAAACGTTGCTGTCCTCTCAGGTACTTCTCCGATTCAGGGATACGTTTTGGAAGTTGGATAGGCAAGGCTCTGCAGAGAGGGGTGGGAAATCCCCGAGCCCGGGAAGTTTAGGCCTCACAGGCACGCTTTTTAGGGACTAGGCTACAGCTTAAGGGTACAGATTAAGGGTTAGGTCTTAATAAGGGTCAAGCCTAGGGGTCCGCGTGTTGTTTAATCCACCACTGGGCCCATCGTACAGCACCCCTTCCTTGGAAATTCCAGTAATGAAGGGTCCATGACGATATATAAACTCGGCGGGGGCCCCTGCACGTCTCTGTGCGGAGGGGAGCGGGTAACAGAAACCCTGTTATCCCGGGTAACCACTCTGGAAACATTTTTCTTAAAGGAAATATAACCTGCAAAGCAATCTTTATGGAAGACCCCTTAATTTTGGCGAATTTCAATGTACAGTGGCCGCAGTGGCGCCAAAATTTTTAAAGCCAAAGGCAAGAGCGGCCAGAGCTGCAAACGTTGGTGTTCCACACTAAATACCTGAGATCTTATGTATCATAATTACTCATAAGTATGCCACTGTACCTTTATTCCATTCAAAAATCTTAACTAACGGTTTGTTTCACCACGAACCAGTAAAAATAATAATAATAATAAATAATAATCAGCTAGGCTAATACCCAAGGCACCACCATAGGCCCAAGTCACCAAGCGACCTTTGAAGCCATTAATTAAGGCGGCCGGGTTACAATGCGTAGGAGGGTGGTAGGAGCTCCCTAAAGGTGGACTATGTTAGATTTTCACCTTTTTTATTCATCCTAGTAATGTTGGGAGTCACACTATTGGCTACTAACGTATGTATTTAAGCCAATATAAAACCTCTAAATTGAGAAGGAATGTTTGGTGTCGGAATTTTAGCCCAATGTAGCTTTATGGAAATTCATAAACTCGCTCGGTTTGTGCGGATGAAGTTAAATAATGAGTAGTTTAGAAAAAGAAGAGGTTGGGGAAAATGATCAATACGGTTCAGTGATCGCTTTACGGAAATGGAGCAAGTCGTCGTAGTGGGATATTCCACCAGCGTTATTAAAACCCATACCAAGCCTTAGGCCTAGGCTCCAAAGAATCTGCAAAGACTCCAATCTTGTAGATTCCCCGGAAAAGTTCAACCGGAATTTCAACTATTTTTTCCAATAAACCTGCTTCTTTTATTTGACTATGCAAATTTATTTTAGAACCTGAGTCTCCGAAAACTTCAATAATTTGCATGTTAATTGCATTAACAGCACTTGACCGTATATTGTAGTTCATTTTAGCTCCTAAGCCTTGGTTCTTCAAATCGGTTTGTTTACTAAAATAATGGATGTCGGTTTATCAGACGTAGAGCTAATTGTACGACGGCATAATCGGCATTTGAGATTCGATGACGTCAAATATTACGTAGGGTACGGATGACGCAATATCTGTGAAACAAATCGTTAGTGGCATACTTATGAGTAATTATGTTACATATGCTGAGATTATATTCCCTTTAAAGCCTCAATCAGCCAAGATTTAGTAATTATTGGCATTTGGAAATGCTTAGATGATTTAAGGTGAGAATATCACAAACATAGTATACATGTATAACTTTCAGGTATAATTAGAATGCCGTCTGTCTCACGCCCCCCCCCCCATTCCTACGCCCCTGGTTTGGCCATGTTTGTCGTACTTTGACTAAAGCTAGGTTTAAAAAGGCACTTAAAAATTGAAAAAAGTCGGGCTTGGCTTTGGAAACCGACATGCATCAGTACCCTCCAAGAACGAAATGCGCAAACCATGTCCAAATTGAATATAACTCTAATATGGGACAGTTTTCTAAGCCTTGCTCGATACTTGTTCCTATAAGATCGATATTTAACTCTGGGCACGACTTTATGTTCGAACCTCTACACTATAGCGTTTAATTTTGGATCATAAACGTTTCCACTAGTTGCTACGTTTTCTTAAAAAAACATGGCGATAAAATTAAAACAATTATTTAGGATTTATTCGGGATTGAAATACTACGATATTTTACACAAAAAGGCCAGACTAACAATTGTTAGTTAGACTGGAAGATCCACAAACAGTGGATAATTTCGGTTGGAATAACATTTCGAACTCAATAAAAGGAATAAGAGTTGTAATGCACGTACATTTGGGAAAGTAGGGGCACGTGCTGAAAGGGTGTGAAGGGGGCTCTGAACACAACCGCTTCTCCACACACACATTTAAAAAAAAATGGAAAATGACTCATTATAGATAATTACAAAACCAATCAATACAAAAATATTAAATAAAAAGTTAAAAGAATACAAAACCAATTAATACAGGATTCGTAATTTAAAAAATACTAAATCCCAATACAATAATACTAAATCCCTATACAATAATACTAAATCCCAATGCAATAATACTAAATCCCAATGCAATAATGCTAAATACAAATACAATAATACTAAATACAAATACAATAATACTAAATACAAATACAATAATACTAAATACAAATACAATAATACTAAATATAAATACAATAATACTAAATACAAATACAATAATACTAAATATAAATACAATAATAATAAATATAATAAGAAATTAATTTTATACAAAATATTATGAATATTTTACAAATGGGATTTATAAGTGATTTTAAACTTTGATTACAACCAAACTTGCATTTCTCTTTAAATAATAATCATTTTAAATATAAATGCAAATTCTCATCTAATTAAATTTCTTGGAGATTGTCTAAGATAATATAATTTAATCGGCATTAAGCATCTAATTTCAGTAAATTGTTATCTCTCTCGCGCTTAATGAATTTATTTCACACATAACAATACGAAATATGGAATGTTTCGTATGAAGTGAGTTATTATTTATAAGGCTACACTTTATATCATTTTGTTTGGACTGCAAAGCAATTACAGAGAAATTCTATCGTTGCTGCTTTTGGCTATAATTAAAATTTCAATATAAAATATTTAAACAACTGACGCTGAACGATTTATAAAACTGTTATTGAACAAAAAATTTCTCAATTATGCACATTAAAACGGCTGAAGGTGAAAGTTTTAGTATCCTTTATTGGACCAAAACTCCGCCAATATTGTACATCAATAAAACTCACATTGAACGCTTTAATATAAATTTGCACACAAAAATCCGTGCAATTATTTACTGCAATGTTACACATATTTTTTTCGTAATATAAAAAATACGCGTGGTTTCAGTGACAGCACTTTGGATAATTTTTCGTTCAATTTTGAACAAATTCTTCTAAGAGTGTAGAAGGGTTTTGCCTTTTTCAGGTGCCTTTGGAAACCTAGCTTTAATTCAATTAAAAAAGCGGAAAATATATTTGATCAAAATAGTAGCCTTTTGACGTATCGTTTAGCTTTATAATAAATCTTTAAATCAAGTGTTGTATCGCGTGTGCTTAGGTGTTTGATCGTATCCGTGAAAAGTCTCCCAAAAGGATGAAGAAAGTGGTGGCCGTGGAAGGCGACATCACCTTGCCCGGTCTGGGTCTTGTGGAACGAGACTTGGATCTCTTGGTGGATAATGTCTCCGTCATTTACCACGCCGCCGCAACCGTCAAATTCGACGACCCTCTCAGGTACTGTCGCCCTGCCTCTTTAATCTTTATCCTACACCTCCTTAAACGGAATATCGAACCATCCAATTGCAGTGGCCTCGGTGTTCCGAATTTGTAAATACCAGGTGGCAAGTAATGTGGCAAACAGTGGTAAATACCAGCCTGGCCAAAAATGTATTTAGTGGCCAATTTGGTAAAAAGTGGAAAATACATTTTTTACTATTATTAAGATTTCAACTTTAAAGCTTTTGCATTTTGGGCTATAAAATACAAATATCTATACATATTTGCCAGAATTTCAGCTAGTTTGTCGGTAAATAGTTTTATGTTAGACCACAGATACTTCTTTTTGGCTATATTTTGTCAGTTTTTCTGGAGCCCAAAATCGTCTGCGAGATGTCCTAGATTTTTTGAAGAAAGTTTCTCAGCAGAGTAGCCAACAGGGCGGTTTTCCCGCCCAATTGGGCTCCTTTCGACTTGGCGAAACGGGTAAAAAAGGCTCGAGCGGGTTGCGATTTTTTGGGCTAGTTAGTTTGGGATTTTTTTACGAATTATTATATTATATGTAAATGACTGTGACATTGACAGTGATTTTTCTGAAAAACTCGGAAATTGTCAGATGGAAAATAATACCAAATTAATGATTAAAGAATGATGTTTAAGTTATTTAAAAGCAATTTGCATTGAGCTCCAGCTTCGTCTACCAAATGCCACTTCAGTGCTTAGGAAAATAGAAACCATTTCCCAACAAAATATTCTTTTGAATTGCGCAGAATGTGCCAAAACTCTACCAAAATTTTTTATTCGTGCCATGTTAACAAGCTCGAGTCACAGCTAAGATATATAAACAATTTAGTTTGAACCAATAAATTAGACTCGGTAGGGTTTTGGCTTGAAGTATAGGTTTTTCTCAAGTTTCGCTGATAAAAAATAAACAAAGAAATAAGATGGAACTTATTCTCTTACGCAATATTCTTTATATAAGATTTGGACTTCTCAATTAAACATAAAGAGCTCGGAATTTGTACCTCCAAAAAAACTAATTAATAGTTTAAATATGTCGATATATGAATAGATTTGTAAATACTGTAGATAATTATTTTTGGTTGATAACTTTGTTTTTAGTAATAAAGTGCAATTCACTATTTTCCTTTTTGTTTTTTTCCTATATTTATTATGCTAGAATTTGGGCTATTTACGAAAAGTACTTTTTAGTGTTGGGCGGTATTTTGGGCTACTTTTGTTTTCATTTGGTTTGCTATTTCGAACAATGAAACATTGAAACTTAAGTTATAATATTACATTTTTTTAATGGCTCAAAAAAGATGGATAAATAAGTGAAAATTAATAAAAAGTTCCAAAGTTTATTATTGATAACTCTTAATTAGATTTTCAGCTTATTCTCTTTCCAAACACTATTTTCTTTATTAGTAACTATTTTCCACTATTTTCCACTGGCCTGGACAAAAATCCAAAAAGGTGGCTTTTTAGGAACACTGAGTGACCTCCCATTTTTGAACCCCATAGTTTAGCAAAATATGGTGATTCATCCCCAAAATTTCAATTTCTACGCTTCTTGTAATACGTTTCAGTAGAATTCTAAGAAATTTACTCTTAGATGCAGATATATTCAAGAAATATGGTTTTAACCGAGGGGTCGGACACTTGCCATTATTTTGTACGGGATTTCGGGATTTCGTAGAGATTTGGTCGATTTTATCATAACTTTTTGAAGTGATTTTGGGATTTCAATGTTAATTTACCATAGAGAGAGCTAAAAGATTTGGCGATTTTAGACAAAGTGTACGGGATTTTGGTAAATGTCCGACCACTCGGTATTAACAGTAATGGTTCTAAAGCTATTCCCATTGTGCGTCCCGCGTAGAACATCCATCATAATAAACCTACAAGGAACAAAACACGTGGTGGATATTGCGAGGAAAATGGCCAAACTGAAATCCTTCGTCCACGTCTCGACTGCCTACTCCAACTGCGACCACCCGGAAATCGACGAATTCGTCTACCCTTCCAAAATCTCACCTAGGCACGCGCTCGACATGCTGGAGTAAGTTTCCTCCGAGGGTATGATTACTCCGTGTACACCATTACGTAATTATTACGTAATTTCGGCGTAGCCCGCATAATCTCTATCTAATCTCGGAGTAGCCTCGATGTAATCTGTGTACTTCGCGTAATCTTGGCTTACTCAGCGTATTCTAGACTTAAGCCCAGTTCACACAATACAAGTAATTGGGCCACTTAATTGAAACCAACTAATTGTAAGCAAGAAAATTGAATAGTGTGAACAGAAAAATTGTAACCATTGTTCCAACTTTTTCTGTTCACAATGTACAGTTTTCTTGCTTACAATTAGTTGTTTTCAATTAAGTGGCCCAATTAATTGTATAGTGTGAACTGCGCTTAAGACTACGTAATCGGTGTACAGGCGGTACTCTAAAGCGAGGTTCACACTTACACCTAAAATCGCTTCGTTTTAGACTAGGAGCAACAAACGCAACACCCCACACAAGAAGAACGCAACCCGTCCAAAGTCGTGGATTTTCTTGTGTACGTTTTTCATTGGCTAGACGCTTTAGCGTGTTTAAAGGCTAGCTGCGTTCTCTTTGTGTTTGTTGCTACTAGGTTTTAGATAACTAGTTTTCAAAACCAGCTTCGTGTTGGTTCGGGAAGTAACTCGTCCAAGTCGGTTCGCTTAGAATCGCTTTCAAAACGACAAGGCGGGGAAATCAAATTGCTCGCATTTTCAAAAAAAATGGGAATAAAATTCTAAATAATGTCAAATAATATTATATTATATATAGTAAACCTGATTAACTAATTGTTTTGGGATATATTTTAGTATTTTCAAAATTCTGGTCATAATTTGAAAGGATGTTAAGCCTTTGCTATTAGCGAACCGGGATGAAGCGATTTTGCACGTGTGAACCAAGAATTATCGTCGGTGGTCAAAACTGGCATTCAAACCGACCTAAACTGGGTTTTAAGCTCTAGTGTGACCGTGGCTTAAGTCATCAGCTCTCATGAAGTAATTTGACCTTCTGGCAGGTGGATGGATGACAACGTAATGGACACCATAACACCGAATCTAATCGAAGGCCGACCAAATACGTATACTTTAACCAAAGCTATCACCGAGTCGTTTTTAGAAGAAAGTGCGAAAGATTTACCCATTTGTATCGTCAGGCCTTCCATCGTCACAGCCTCGTGGAAAGATCCAGCTCCCGTGAGTTTCCATTCTAGTTTGTCTACCTACAGCAGTGCTTCCACTTGCACAATCTCATTTCTCCCTCTGTCTAATAAATCCCTTTTTATCCCTTTCACAAAGAAAAATCTATTTTGCTCTCCCACTTAAATATTTTATTTTAACTAAAACAATAAGATTTAAAAATTTTAGGTCTTAAATAAAAAGAAAACTTTTTTCTTAAAAATATTTTAAAATCTGTGACACACTGACACTGGCAGCTAAGACCCACAAACACAAGGATAACGCAGCTAGCCTTAAACCACGCTAACTGAGTGTTGTGTACAAATTTCATTGGACGAGCCTTTACACTGAACGTTTTACGGAAAGGGGGAAGGCATTTTAGAATTTTCCCTTTCCGACGGCAGCAGGCGCTAAAGCGTCTAACCAATGAAAATTGTACGCAAGAAAATGCTCGACTTCTGACGGGTTGCGTTCTCCTTGTGTGGGGTGTTGTGTTTGCTGCTACTAGCTGGCAGAATGGCGCGCTTTTAGAACAAGTGCTAGTACTACTCTGCCTGGGATTCCGAATCCCAGTTAATTTCATTCTTAGGGTCTAATAAAGGTCGAGGCGCGGTATTTGTACTAGACCAAAATATTTCTGGCGAAATTTAGGAAAATTCCCTATATCCTTTAAATACTTCATTTCCGAAAAACCCCTAATTTTCCCCTTTTCCCTCTCTTCCAAAATAAAATCCCTTTAGATCGGAATCCAAAAAAAAGGATAAAATCCCTTGTCTCCTTGTTAGTTTACGCTTATATTAAAAGGTGGGTAAAAATGTCGACCCCCCTGCGAAATTTGAATCTATATAATAAAACTCTAAGCCCCTTTCGTCGCATTTTTTTCTGACTTTCATTCGCGACTCTAACGTGGCATCGCCACGGGTACACGGAGGTACACACCGAAGATATGCCTAGCACTTCGCCTTAATACTAGGTCATCTACATAATTTTTTCTGACTTTAATTCGCGCCTCTAACGTGGCGTACGGAGGTACACACCGAAGGTCTCCCTAGCGCTTCGCCTTAATACTAGGTCATTGAGTATATTTCAGAAATCGGGTCTAGCGTGACATCGCCGAAGGAGTACAGAGGGGTTTGGGAGGCCTGCGAGTTTTTGAGTTATTTTTGCGGGGAAAAGGGTACCACGGAAATTCTCGCAAGGGAAAAGGGGAGGGGAGTACCATGGTAACTATCATATGGGTAAAGGGGGAGGGGATACCGCGGTTATTATCACATGGGAAAAGGATGAAGGGGGTACCATGGTAATTATAACAAGGGGAAAAGGGTGGAGGGGGTACCACGGTAATTGTAACATGGGGAAAAGGGTGGAGGGGATACCACGGTAATTGTAACATGGGGAAAAGGGTGGAGGGGATACCACGGTAATTGTAACATGGGGAAAAGGGTGGAGGGGATACCACGGTAGTTATCACATGGGAAATGGGGGGAGGGAGTACCAAGGTAATTATCACATGGGAAAAGAGGGGAGCGGGTACCAGGGAAATTATCACATGGGGAAAAAGGGGAGTAAGTTCCTTACTTGGGGTGGTTTTACTATGGGGAAAAGAGTACCATGGAAATTATCCCCTGGGAAGAAGGGAGAGGTGAGTACCACGGTAATTATCACATGGGGAAAAGGGGAGGAAGGGCCTTACTGGGGTGGTTCTACTAAGGGGAAAGGAGTACCATGGAAATTATCCTCTGGGAAAAAGGGGGAGGAGGCTTTACTGGGGGGGAGGTTCGACTATGGGGTAAAGGGTACCACGGAAATTCTCGCATGGGAAAAAGGGTAGGCGGCCTTACTGCGGTGGTTCGAATATGGGGAAAAGGGTGCCTCGAAACACACCACTAGCTGAGAAGCCCACCTTACAGGCGGGCTTCTCAGCTAGTTTATATGTAAACGAATTTCCTGTCTTGCGTAGTTTCGTGTTTTCGGTATAAAATCGTCTCCGTTTCAGACGGCTTGTAACGAAATATCAGTTTCTTATTGGTCTTTCATATAAATGAAAATTTTGCCGGGAGGGTCGGCATTTTTACACACCTTTTAATATAAGCGTATTACCGTTAACCTCAACAAGTTTTTATGTTTCGGAAGAAATACGTTTTCATACTGAATTTGTAAAGCAATTTCATCATGAAAATATAGTATATCCCTATTATTTGTTTCGACATTTTACACTGCTAGGCGGAGTAATACCAAAAGTAAATAGGGGGAGAAAGTCTATCACTGCCTTCAGATTTTACCTTCCCCCATGCTTGACACCCTTTTGGAAGAGCTAGTGATCACGTGATATTTCTAACCAATAAGGACCATATTACGCGCGAAGTAGTGCATTTGTGGTATTCCGGTCCGCACTCAAGATGAAAATTTTGAATTTTACTCCCTGGCAACCATGTCACCGCCTCGCGATTTCAAATAGTCTCTCTGTCAACATGCTGACCATTATTTCCTTCGATAACGGTTGATTTTAATTAATATTTACTATATTAATTGTAAAATAAACAAAAAAGCTCGTAGCTATAGCTATTATTTCAGTTAAACTTGCAAATTGTTAGGCCTTAACATCGTAGATTTACCAATTAGTCCCGATCTCTGCTCTTAGATGGCGCCACGCTCTCCACGATTTAAGTGAGTGTTATTCTAGTTACGGTTTATTACTTTTCAAAAGTCGTGTTATTATTTTTTAAATGTCGCATTTTAGTTTCTATCATATATCTACTTTATTTACTAAATTAACCAAATTATCGAAAGCAAAAGTTTAATATTCACGTATTTTATAGAGAACTATTTTTCATCGTGGCGGAGTACAACCGATACCTTTGTGTCCCTGTAAAGAGGCGAGGGGGAAGTCATTTCCGAAGCCCAAAAATTTTACCCCTCAAATAAGACGTCGTGCGGTTGGACCCCAGTGACAGACTTTCTCCCCCAATTTACTTTTGGTAATACACGCCTACGTCTTGAGGCGTGTTGCGGTGAATGCGAGGAAATCGCTTCATTCGAAACTGCCTCGAGTCTGAGAAAACACACGTTTCATATTAACATGAATACTTCTCTTGGAAGAAATATATTTGTTTTTTCGCGTATACTGCCTTCGGTTGGATTAGATTTGGTTTAAGTTTCGGCTTAGGTTGGGTGAGGTTTCTCGTCTCAGTTCATCTAATATCAACTCACTTGATCTCTGTCCATCTCATATTATCTCACTTCATTCGCTTCATACTATCTTCGTCTGAACTATCGCGAATTAAATTAGAGGTGAATAAATATTTTTATATTGATAAAAGTTAGAATTAAATTAAATGATACAATATATTTTGTGACCTGAACCTCTATACCCAATTGTTAAAACAGGGGTACTCAAATTTCAGATTTAAAACATCGCCATTTAAAAGGTAGAGTTCACCATATTCAAGGTCTTTGCCTTAATTAGGTGATTGTCTGAATAATAACAACAGCGATTCAGGGGAATTGAAATCGCGAGAGAAGATTTTTTATCATAAGATATTAATATATTTTCGAGATAAACGTTTGAAGATCGAGTTCGTTCTTTTAAAGATCAATATCGCCATTTTGAATAATTTTGGCACCCCTGTTTTAAACCTTAACAAGCTAACTCGATTAATTGGATAAAATGAATAAATAGTTTAATCTATGAGCAACAAACACAGCACTGCCCACACAAGGAGAACTCAACCCGTCAAAAGTCGTGGATTTTCTTACGTACAATTTTCATTGGTTAGACGCTTTAGTGCCTGCTGCCGTCGGAAGGGGAAACTTTGAAATTGTCTTCCCCCTTTCCGTAAAAGTTTCGTCCAATGAAATTTGTACGCAACACTGCGTTAGTGTGTTTAAAGGCTAGCTTCGCTCTCCTTGTGTTTTTTGCTTCTACGTGTAATTAAGGTTTGAGTTTTAGCATATTTATATTGATGTACACCTTTCCTTTTAGGGCTGGGTGGACTCTCTAAATGGAGCGACGGCCGTGTACCTAGCCGTAAGTTACATTCCCATTTTATGTCTTCAAGGGCTTGATAAAACAGTTTTGGCCACTAGGCCATGGCCGCCATTTTAGGGGCAAACATGGATGACGTCGTGTCACGTGGTACTATTCTATATAGTGAAATTTTGTGCTAAACTAGTTCTTTTAACGTTGTTCAGATGTTAACTGGGACAGTGAAAACCCATATCATCAAGAAAAAAGCCACCGCCGATTTTATACCGGTAGATGTCGTTATCAATTTGATGATAGCGGCTGCGTGGTACACTTCAACGACTCCAAAAGAGAATGGGTTAGTAGCATTGGTCGCCCCTCTTTCATATAGACCACATTGGGAAAATCTTTTGCTTTCTCAAATGAAGTCAGGAGATCCAAGTGTTCAACTGCACGTCGGGGAACGTGAACCAGTTGACGTGGGGCAACGTCGAGGTACTCAGTATGTCCGCCATCAACCAGAATCCGACCCTCCGCTTACAAAGGTATCCCGCTTTCGTCAGCACCAATAACTTCACCGTTTATTACCTCAAGATCATCTATCAGCATTATTTGCCCGCTATGCTTCTCGACGCTCAGAGAATATGCAGCGGAAAGCCCCCCAGGTACGTCCATTTTTACAGGTTCTTGTCACGGAGAGGTCCACGCGCTTTTGGTATTTAACGAAACACATTCGTCACTTTGAGAACGGAAAAAATATCACGGTGCAGTTTTACGCTATTTATACAAATAAACTAAATTACATATAAACGAATTATTTTATGGTACCAATATAACTATTTTTGCCTTCTTAATTATTTGTAAAAATATCTTAATAGAAGCTTCGTAATATATTACAACCTTAAGATTAAATAGATGGCGCGTTGTGCTGTTTAGTCTACAGTAACACGGAGGAAAGATAAGGAGAGCCAACTCAGGCCGGTTCTCTTTTACATCCTTTCAAACCACCAGGATCAGTAGCGGCGCTAAGGGTGGGCTGAAGTGGGCTTTAGCCCCCCTGCATTTCTGAGAGGGGCCACATATTTATATTAAAAGGGCCACATATTTATAATTAAGAGGCCGCATATTTGAATTTATGAATTTTCTTTATCTCTAGAAATTTGTTTTATTGCCAAGAAAAATTTTTCTGGAAAAAATCAATTTGTTTACTCAATAAGATAGTAGACCATAAACAGATAGATTCGGGAGGAAGGGAGCGGAAATTGGGAGAAAGTTGAATGGACAATAGAAAGAAAAGAAAGGGAATTTAGGGAAATACACCGGGCGTGCACGTGTCCCCTCCAGGTCGGATACAAGGTCATAGGGGGTCCAGTAAACGCGACGAGAGCCGCACCAAGAAAACGACCTTGCTCTTCTCGCTTCCTGGAAAATTTATAAGGGGTCACTAAATTTGTAAAATGGAGTGTTGTAAGGGCCACCAAATTCTTAGGAGCCACAAAATAATTAGCCCACCTGCGAAAAAACCTTAGCGCCGCTACTGACCAGGATCACTCCAGGAGCGACTGCACTTGTGATGAAAGGTTTTACGGCAGACATAGGCCCGTGCGCTGACCTCTCCATCAAAAGCTTATGATTTTTTGTTCTTAATGAAAATGAAAACCCTTCATTTGAAAACACGCAGGATGGTTCTCTTCATCAGAAAGACTCTGAAAGCCATGCTTTCTTTGAACTACTTTACGACCAATTCTTGGAAATTTAAGTCGAAAAATATCCCAGCCCTGCACAGGAGGATGTCCGAGGAAGACCGTGAGGTCGGTTTGAACATGAACTAATTGATACAGGGACGTTTCTGTGCCACTGAATTTTCCTACCAAGCGCGTAAACAATTATTTTCATACCTCTATCGGCAAAAATGGGCGTGACAGAGTTTGCGGATGAGCCAAGGTATCACAAGGAGAATACATGTTTGAAAACCATGTAAGCTACGCCACCTTCCAGCTCTTTACGATATTACTATTTCCATTTCAAAATACAGACGTAAAAATTGAGTGTTTCGCTAATAGGAGACGCTAGCTAACTGGTTCGCTCCCTGTGATACCTTCACACGTGCGCGAGTTGAGGGTACATTTTAGGGTATCCGAAACATCTCTGTTATTTACTAGTTTAAGGCTAGAAGAATGAAATAACCAGAATTTATTCGCATTTTGAAAAGTTTAAGTATGACACGTCCCAATTCTATTGTTTTAAATGATAGTCCATTTCGCCAATAATAACATAAATCATAAAGTGGCGAAAGACCTACGTTTTATCTTTGTTGTTACTAGTCTTTGGAACTGCCAAAGTAAGGATCCCCTAAAATTCGCTGCCGCAACCCTTTTTTTTATGACGCAGCCAAAACCGATTAAAATTTGAACGGTATCAAAAGTAAAAATAAACGCTTACTTTGGAAAAATTATGACTAATTATCGAATTGAAAAACCAAATGAACTATTACAAACCCTCGTTTTGTTCATAGAAGTAGTTATAGTCGAATACGTGACGAGTTTCCTGTTCCGCCACGTCCGATTAGGCAATCGCTCTGTCACAGATCATTATCCCTCAATTATTTAGTGTCGTACTTAGGCTTATTGCATTACTTATGGTATTTTGTAACGCTTTTAAATACACCGTGACAGGAGTTTATTATCAATATCGAGTCGTTGGTCTGGAAGGAGTACATAGAAGATCACATAATAGGAGTAAAGAAATTCATCTTGAAAGAAGATGTGTCCAAATTAGAAGAAGCCAGAGCCAAAATGAGAAGGTGAAGAGTCGTTTTTTTACTCTTAAATTATTTTTTTTGGGGGGGGGGGGGGGGCGTTCACTAATCAGGGGCGTTCCAAGGGGGGTCAGATTGGGGGACAAGCCTTGATTTTTCCAACTGTCAAAAGGCGATGGTCCCATATACACTGCAAAGGACATGGCGTTATATGTTAGTGCTTGGAGTTCATCAAAGATTTCTTCACGTGGAAGTGAAAATTATCCCTTCTCAGGATTTGTCACACGGATTTGTCACAGAATGTGACGCAATCGCTTCCCACAAATTCTGTTTAGAAGAGTGAAAATGCCTCCGAGCCAAGGACTGTTGACAATAGAAAAGCTTTCCAAAGTAAAAATAACGTTTCTTTCGACAAAAAATAATAATTTATTGAATCGGGAAGTAAAATTGGCTATTAATATACAATAGCTTCGTTTCTGAAGGTAAATAGCAAAAAATATAAGCCAAAAATCCGTTTTTTGGCTTGTATTTATCGCAATCAACGTAACATGGCCGTGCCTCTGCCAAAATTAAGAGATACACGATTAGCGTATGTATTCTTTTTTTGGAACTAAAAAAGTACACTTTATACCCCTAAATCAAACTATTTTCTAGTTTTACCAAGAATGTATTGAAGTTACCAAGAATATTTCAGCATAGCATTAACCCCTGGTACCATCCTCACAGCTTTTGTGCAGAAAGTTCGTCTGCATTTAAGGAGCAAACTTGAATGGGGAAGCAAACGAATTTAAGCTACAAAGGCTGCGAGGATGGGAATCAGAATCCTGTAGTCCAATATTCTTAGTAACTACAATACATTCTTGGTTTTAGTGAATATGGCTTTTTTAAGGTCGCTTGATGACTTAGGCCTAAGGTGGTGCCTTGGGTATAAGCCTAGCTGATTATTATTATTTTTGATTATTATTATTTTTGATTATTATTAATTACTCTATACCGTAAACTATTAATCAAGAGCAGTTGGTATTTGTGCTACACTTTCTACTCCAACTCAAAAGCAAGAGGAGTAAACGTGTTTGATCGCCCGCTTTATAATGAAATATGGTGCTCAGGGGCGGCGTTAGGGGTAGCCAAGACTAACTAAAGCCTACATTTGTTTTTACTTGGGGGCCCACAAATCGACTTGATGGGGGCTTCTCCAGTCGATTTATACGAAAACTTTGCAAAATTGAATTTTTAAACCATATGTAGGGGGGGCCCACAACTGAGAAAAATCTCCTGATGCCGCCCCTGATGGTGCTGTACGGTTGGTGTGGTTGGCGAATAGTTTAATTTAGAGTAAAAATATACACTTTTATTGCCAGAACAGTACTGTATGCAAATACTATTTTTTGGGAATCAAATAGAATATCAATTGATTTGGGTACATTTGTTCGAATTTCATTCGGCCGAACGGTGGTACAAATGTCCGAATGATCATTTGTCCGAATGCCGGAAAACAGGATCGTATGTCCGAAAACATATTTCATTTGCCCGAAAAATTTATCACAACTTTTGTTGGTGATTTAGTCGTTCAATTTATGTTAACTTTACTGGCGAATTTCATTTGTTCGAATAATCGTTTGTCCGTTTTTTCGAACATTAGGAATTGGCTGTCTTTTTTTTAAATATTGTTAATATAAGAAAATAGTAACATTAACGTGAACCTAACCTAACCTAAAATATCCACAACATTGAATATGAAGTAAAATATACAATATATAGATATAACAGCAATTAAGAGAAAACAACTTGAACAAACAACGATATTTCAAATGTAGTTTTTTATTTTTTATTTTTGCACTAAAAAAATCCGGACCAAAAAAAACAGCAATAAGAAATACTAATTTAGCGACAGAATTCGGACAAGTGATGCTACCGATTCGGACGAATGAAACAAACAAGTTGTCCAATTCGAACAATTGAAACATTTGTTATTTCGGCGGTTCGGACGACTGAAATTCGAACATTTGTACCTACCCCATCAAAATTTGGTCCACTACCCTACCCGGTCAGGCTGATTTTGCGGTCTATGAGGATCAGTTAGAAGGTGTTGACTGTTCAGGCCCGTGCACCAATAATAATTTCCTCCTGAGATCTCATACCCTCCATCGTATTTTCTTTTAAACTCAACAACCAAGGAAAACCCTTCAGTTTTGCAAACTATTTGAAATTGCAAATGTTCCAAACTACCAATTTTCGAATATTTAACTATTTGATCAGGAAATACAATATTCACGAACATTATCAAAGTCTATTCGATTCCTCAAATCGGGTATTCGATTTGCTATTATATCTAATTATCTGGTGTAACCAAATATCGTGCACACTCCTGGTGTAGCATGCGAATAGTTTAGTTTGGGAAAATTTGGTTGTATACTATTGGACCGAATCCCGTTTGACCGAATCCCATTGAACCGAAAAGTATTTTCGTTTATAGCCCAACATGGCGGGATTCAGTTGAATGGGAAATTTAAATGTGGTTCGTTTTCACTTCGGGTAGGTTAGCAAAGGTTGGGTTAGGTTAGGTTAGGTTAGTTCAGGTTGGGTTAGGTTAGTTCAGGTTGGGTTGGGTTAGGTTAGATATGGTAGGCAACTATTTCACGTCGGGTCTTATCAAGGTTATTTTCCAAAATTAAACCCGGAAAATATCAAATTTCAAGGGAAAAAGGTCTAAAAATACACGTCGGTACGAAATAATAAATATTGAAGACATAGTTTAGTCCAAATTAGATATACTATCGTCACGTAACCTACGATATATAAATATGTATCACTAACGGTATATTGAATGAAAACCGCGCAAAACGCGGATTTCGGTCGATTGGAATTCGGTTGAATGGTACATTCGGACGAATGGGGTTTAGGTCCAATGGTCTACAATCGGAAAATTTTAGTCAGTATCCTTTTATTATTTTATGAAAATCTTTTCCCTGGCTAAGTTACACCACCCCGAACTATTCGCGAGCTAAACGTTTTCGATGCTTGCTCGTAGCGTCGTATCTAAATCCCGTCATGAAACGGCTGCCATGATTTCAAAGATCACGAAACAAAACATCACCTGATCCCGCGATGTCAATCACGTCACCACCATTGGCGTCCTAATGTCATGGCAAACTTAACACGCTACTATGACAGCGAAAACGGCGACACACGTACGAGCAAGCTACGAATCCACTTAATACCTGAAGTTCAGTTCATTGAACCCCTTTATGCTTGGGCTTTGAAAGCTTTATGGCGAATGTGTCTCAATAAGTATTTGTTACGTTCCAGCATGTACATGAAAGACGTCGCTACGAATCTGGTGGCTTGTGCCGCATTTACGTGCCTTCTAATAAACCAACGCCAACGTGTCTCCAGGATGGTCACGGCTACGTCTTCCTTCGTGCTAAGACTCTTAGGACTTATCTAATTTTCAAGCTGATTTTTGATACTGAACGAATCGATGTGTTGTTTCTCCATATAGACCTACACGCGTCGTGGTGAACACTTCGTAACAATAATATAATTCCTAATAAAAAAAAGAGACATTTTAAAGAAATTTTCCAATTCCTCAAATCGTTCGATGTGTCCGCGAAGTTTCCCGTCGACTTTTTCGCGTTCTGGTGTGTGGTTTCCGCTAGCCATTTTCCGGCCCGGGTGGTCCTTACGGTCCGCCCCAAGTTGATTTAGGGGATTTTTACTGAAATATCGTTTTCTAAATATTTTGTAATCGGTAGCTTGTAGAACCATAAGCTTATAGTTGTACTTCACGTAAGTGTGTTAATTCCCCTATCTTCCGAGCTATTTCTATAATGATGACGCATTTTGTGATTTCGTTGATAAGTTGTTTTAAATGGCGTATTTTTCCACAGAAAAAGTGGAAGAGGAATAGCAACTATATGCATGGTCTCGTGGTAATTTAGGCCTATTAATTTCCTGTAATATTATAACCTAAATATTGTCTCTGTTAACGCTAAACCCTTTTACTTTAGAGCCTCAAGATACGTTGTGAAACCTTGTCAAAACTGGAAAGTTAATATTCGACTTTCCGCTATAGGGTATGGCGTCATTATTTTTACAACAAATTGACACACTTATGTAACGTAATTATAGACTTATGGTAGAACTATACATATTTTCTCTTAGACACTCTCAATCGAGGGTTAATTAATCCCATCTATTACGAGCCTAAATTATACCGAACCTTTAAACCCACGTAATGGTTTTGGTACGCATCTATATTAAAAATAAAATATTCTCGGGAAGGTTCGTTTTTATCTCTCCAAAGTGTGATACATCAGCGCTTGTTTCGAGCGTCATTCGATCCCGCTTATTTTTCAATCTATTTTCTTATTGTATTCATTTCGATTCGACATATTTAAAAAAATATTCTAAAAAGAAACACTGTTGTTGACTACCTCATTTCTTCATCTCATTATATACTCACAAGTCAGTTGCACGTTAAGAAAGGCAAAATATCTAGTACATTTGGCGGAAAGATACTAGCATGACCTTCCGGTAAATCATCGGCGGGAATTTCGAATTTCGCCTATTTCTGTTGAATTCCTAAAGGTTCGTACGCCTGTTATATTAATCCATTTTAGAAATGCCTATTGTGTAAATTTTAAAGTGATCTATAAATATTTAATGTAGATTATTACTTTTAAGCTTCATTAGAGCGTATTTTTAGTATTATGCTCCTAAGCAATCATCACGTACGTCAACGTGGTAAACTCGGCATTACACGTTCTATACTTACCCTGGGCTCGCCAAACGGATTTTTTTAGGTATCCTCACTTGTTGACGGTAATAGTGAGTGTAGGGAGCTGTTGCCTCGCGTGGAATGAAGGGCTTGCCACCACCCTCCTAGGCTCCTACACATTGTAAACCGGTCATTATAAATCCCTAGATGACTTGGACCTAAGGTGGTGCCTTGGGTATTAGCCTAGCTGATTATTATTATTTGTAATACTAAAATTAAATTAGTTCAACGCAATAGACGATATTTTCCAAAATTATATAAGTATGCTAAGAAATTCAACCGTTAACAGGCGAGATTCGTGCTAGTATTTTTCCGCCAAATGTATTAGATATTTTGCCTTTCTTAACCTGCAACTGAGTTATACCAAGAATGAATTAATTTCTGCTTAGGGAGAATGACTACTGTCTCGGACCCCTAGGAAGGAGAGCGCGAGTGTTATTGGGAACTAGGCTAAACGTTCTACATAATCATTCTCCCAAAGTAGGAATACATCACACCATTGCTGGAAAGCGTAATTTAAAGGGTCATCTGGCTGGGAATTCTGAGACTTTTCGAGCCCAAACTTCAAGGCCCAGTACGGCGCTATAATCGATACTAATTTTTACCGTTATAACTAATCTATATCGATACTAATTTTTACCGTTATAACTAATCTATATCGATACTAATTTTTAAATTTTTTCAACAGATATGACTATTCTATACCGATAATAATTTTTTACCGTTATGATTAATCTATATCGATACTAATTTTTACCAATTTCTAAACGGTACGACTAATTTACATCTATACTAATTTTTACAAAATTTTAACCGATATGACTATTCTATACTGATAATAATTTTTTACCGTTATGACTAATCTATATCGATACTAATTTTTATCAATTTTTAAACGATACGACTAATCTATATCGATACTAATTTTTACCAATTTTTAAACGATACGACTAATCTATATCAATACCAATTTTTACCAATTTTTAAACGAAACAACTAATCTATATCAATACCAATTTTTACCAATTTTTAAACGATACACCTAATTTATATCAATACAAATTTTTACCAATTTTTAAATGATACGACTAATCTATATCAATACCAATTTTTAAACGATACGACTAATCTATATCAACACCAATTTTTACCAATTTTTAAACGATACAACTAATCTATATCAATACAAATTTTTACCAATTTTAAAACGATACGACTAATCTATATCAATACCAATTTTTACCAATTTTTAAACGATACGACTAATCTATATCAATACCAATTTTTAAACGATACAGCTAATCTATATCAATTATAATTTTTACCAATTTTTAAACGATACGACTAATCTATATCAATTATAATTTTTACCAATATTTTAACAATACGTCTAATCTATATAAAATATAATTTTTAAACGACACAACTAATCTATATCAATTATAATTTTTACCAATTTTTAAACGATACGACTAATCTATATCCATAATAATAGATACATTGTTTTATTGATAAAAAGAAAAAATCTTCCAAGTTAAGAAACTATAACGTAAGGGTAGCAAACGGTTTGAATCGATTTAAAACGAGTTAGCCTGGTTCACACAACTCCTTCGAAATGTTTTGAATCGATTTGAATCAATATTATATCAAGGCGGTGTGTGAACGCGGCTTCTGAGACCAAGACAAAACGTGGATAATGGAAAACAATTTTTATTTTTTACGTTGTAGATATGACAAATATTACAGGTTGTCTAGTATTTTGATCACGAACTGGCCCGCGCGTATCTGCCGATGAAGAGGATTGAATTGGTGGGTTTGTGGTAGAGCGCGTACAGGAATGGCCTGTTCGCGGTGAAATAAATCTGGCGTTGTGTTGGGTTAATTGAAGCCGAGGTTTTAATTAGTGTGACTGCAGTAGCGGCCGCCGCTTCGGTGCCTTCTTCGTTGACTTCAACCACGGCTTTTTGAAGCACTTTGGACACTTTGAGCTTCGTCTTGGTGCTGACACCACTGAAATTTGCGTAGTTTGAGAAAGCCAGTTTCATACCCGAGGACATGAGAGGTTCGTTCAGACCAAAACTGCTTTCAATTTTGTATTTGGGAATGGTGACGACAACTTTCTGTTCATAGGCATTATTAGCCGCGTCTACCAGCGCTCTGCCGGTGAGAATGTCCTCCGTGGCGCTGAGGGACTGAGTGGCGTCGTTGGGAAGCGTAAAAATCATGTACATACTTTCACCCGTGTACGGCAACATTAACACTTGCGAATTCAGAGCGGCACTCTCCGTGTATTTGAACTTGTCGGTGACGTGCATCAGAGTTGTAATTGTCTTACTGCCTCCCTCGTTGGTAAACGGCTCTCGCTTGCTACGTTTCTGATCAAATTTCTTTTTCCAAGTACCTTTGAAATATATGGCATTCAACAAGACCATTTGCGTATCCCTCGACAATTTTCCATTCAGAAATTTTGGTATTTTTCCACGCGTGTGGGTGTTCACAAACTTGTTAATTTGTTCTTGACCATTGGCCACGTCAAGGTCGTATTGCCCCGATTGGTAAACCGATTGCAAGGTGTCCTTGAAACTTTGCAGCACCTTCAATTCCTTCTTGACGAAAATAGCGTTCGTAACAACGAGGGTGTAATTACCGGCCAGACCGGGAATTATCTTTTTGTAACCGTCGTTGATTTGACCTTGACTGAGTTTGCTGTAGGCCAAAGCTGTTTTCATCTCGCCCGCCGTGTCGGACTTGGCTCCGACCAACAACATACTCAAGACGGTCGACACGCTGAATGGAGACGCCACGACATTGTTTTTGCCGCCGACAATCTTCTTGTAGAAATCGACCGTGAATTGGTTATTGGCGTTTGAGACGGCCACCGACGAAGACTCAGCGGCTGTGGTTCGACCACCGATGACGCATAGCACTACGATTAACGCGGAAATATCGCTGAGCTTCATGATCCACTTCAATTGGATTTCTACGCGACGTGCAATTTATAAAGGTACTGTTTCAACGACCTATGATCATAAAATTTCCTCGTAAGCGAATTGCAGATCAATTACAAGCTAATAGGCAGTTTGGATGCGTTATTGCATAACATCAAAAACCATCTTCTAAAAAAAGCTTACTATGGAAAAACCGGCGAAAGAATTTATTCAGATCCGTTTACGAATGAATATTCTTAAAGGGAGTAGAACCCTCCTTGTTTGGGAGGGTGCGCCATAGCTTCTCTCTTTTCTCACTCATGGCGCTAGTCTAGAACGATAGTAGAAACACCCAATTCTTCTATTAGAGGAAGCGTGCCCGCCCTGAAGAGGTTTTATCCCTTGAAACCTTTATTGTTTCATATTTAGTGTGTATTTCTTAAATGCACCCTTAATTAACATATAAACAACAATGTCCGAGCTATAAAATAATTTTTTTAATTATAATTTGGATATTTATTCAAATATAATTTCTTAATAATGAGGTACGTGGTTTTAGATTCACGAAAAGCGTTCTACTAGATATGAGAAATTAAAGCACTACCAAAGCGGGGTTACTTTTAGTCGAATAATTCCTCAAAAACGACTGGATTTCACACTGCGTATCACACGTGGTTAGAAATATGAGGGGAGGGAATTATGTATTGCCCAAAACTCCTGAAAAGGTTATACTCCCTTTAAATCTATTAGCAAGATTGTTGAAACATCTAGTAATGTTGGCGATTGTCCAAATTATGTTACCAAGGTCGATTCAAGGTTATTTTTAACCCTCGAAAGAAAACCGAACAATACACCCCTTTCAAAAAAGAAAATAAAGGCGCCAACCACTCTGAGGACGGGTTGCCAAATTAATATTCTTGAGAAAAGAAAAACGGTGGTTTGACAATAAATACTAGTCGAAAGAGATCAGACAAATCTTCAATACCTATCTTTTCCGAGATAAATTTGATATTCACGATCTAAATATACGAGCAATACCCTTAATAACCTTGAATTATTTTATCCATACGAAGGTATAGAACAAACCCATTTGTAAGAAGAGCAATTTTAACTCGTAGGACTGTTATGATAAATTGAAAATTTAATAACCACGGATTGAAGTTAATATTATTGTTTATACAGGGTGTTAACTGCCACAAGTGCTTTAAGTTTTCATAGAGCCAGCTCATAAAATACTGGATTTTCATCTGCTAAGCAGACTATTTGCTATTGCTTAGGTTTTCGCGTTGGCTTTGATGTAAACTGACCAGAAAGGCTTGCCATAGGTTTTCCTTCGCTGCAGCGTTGCCAGGTTCTGAAAATTAAATTACCGTTTAAAAAAACTATCGTACGCCTGACAATTGGCGGTAAATTTTAATATTGTGGGAAAATTGACGTTAAACTTAAGAAATCAAATTTTTGATGTTGCTTAAATGAATTTCGATTTATTGAAAACAAATATCTAATGTTAAAAAGTAGCAGTTTTAACCGGTTTTCTACAAATTAAACAATTATCGTAAAATATCGTACGCGCACGCTGAACTTTCGTACTATATAGTACACCGTTGAAATTATCTTACGGTCTAAAAATTGATTAGAAATTATCGACGTGTGCGGCGTTGTACACGGTACGATAATTATCCTACGTTTGGGAACACTCCTTTTGCTGTCGAGCGCGAACAATAAAGGGCGTTATTTTTTAGTCATACAAGTTGCTACAGCACCATAGATATAGAAGTATACTCAGTTGCAAGCATAGACATAATAAAGAAATAGACACCTTACGCGGAGTTTGATTTGCCAAAAATATACGGGAGCGATAACTAGCAGACAACCGGTATTTGTTCCGTATTCCTGTGGTACCACGTTTAAGCGACGCCTGTCGATTAGGCGAGAAAATACAAAATCATCACGTGATACGTCACACATGTTCGTGTTTGTAATCTTTTAGGTACTCTGACGTAATTCGCGAATATTTTGGCTGTGAGAATTTAAAATAAGGTAAATTTTTATTATAATTTTTAAATAAGTCAATTAATTCTTTCAAAACCCAAATAAAAAGCAGCAGATTATCTTATAATTAAAAACAAAAAATTCTATTTGCGAAATGATATTTTGTCAAAGGCTTAAGTAACTATCCGGTTTGTTGTGGAACTTGTGGTTATGGCTTGTTATGGGAATATTCTGAGATTCTAAATTGTAAACAAAAGTAAATGGAATTTTGATGAAAAGGATGATTCTACCTTGAATTAAGAATGATTCTACTAAAGGTATGTAGCTATTGTTCTTGAAATAAAATTAGCTTTGACAATTTAAGTCTGATGGCTTGACCCTTCATTTCTAGATTTTTGTCCTTCTCTAATTTGTGGAGTCTGAGCTTGCAATATAAATTAATAACTTTCTTAATGATGATGTTCGATTCCAACTTCAGGATCAAACATGTTCATGGTGATCTGGTAAGATGTCCATGCCAACAATATTTCATAATACAGCAAGTTCTAGTTCTTAGACTACATTTCTTTTATAGATAGAGGAATATCTCTTCATAACAACTAAACAAAATTGGCTAAAAACCAAGGAGATCTTACTCAAATTATAATAACATAATTAAACCTACACGAAATGATCCTTGGTCAAAATTTAAAGGTGAGAAGTTAGCATCACCGGTTTTTTCTATTTCACTTTCAACTGGATGTAATTTCTTTAAATTAAATAAAAAAATTATTTTGACTATTTTTACTTGTTTTAATTCTATGGAAACCAAACCAGAGTTGGAATGGCTTTTGGTGTGACCCACCTTTTGTCATTTACAATTTGTATATCCCGTTTTAAAAAGTGATCATTACAAATTAAATCATGAATTGAATGTGTCGCGATTTACAGCAATTGTCCATTGAGAAAGTATTGTAGGTTTCGTTATAAAAAGATTTTAAATAAGAATGAATATTCATCGAAATAATATGATAATTTAATCCTACTTATGGAATGAAACCTTTTCCGGTATTGTTTTACTTGTTATTGCAATGCGTAAAAACACTAAAATTAACCTTTTTTTACCAAATAAAAACCAGATTTTTAGTAGAAAACACTTTTTCTATAACTTTTTAATAAAAAAAATCACCAAAACAAATTATGAAACATGTTAGCTAACATAAAAGTACTACCCGTTTATCAAATTCACCCCTAAAGTTTTTGCGTCTGATTTTAAACCGGATAAATATTCCTAAGCGTTAGGTACTACATGGCCTAGGCCAAGCGCTCACTACTCCTCGTAACGTCTCTGTCATGGCTTCCACGAGCCTTTGCTTCGTAACGGAGACAATTCCTTGTGGAAGGCAGGACGGATACGAAACAGAGAGCCAGTGGGCGCCTAGTCCAAAGCGCCACTTAAGTTTAGTGGCGCTTTATAAGTAGGAATAAACTATCATATTATTTCAATGAATATTCATTCTTATTTAAAAATATTTTTATAACTATAGGCAGGATCGAACATCATCATTCAGAAAATTATTAATTTATATTGCAAGCTCAGATTCCACAAATTAGCGAAGGACAAAAATCTAGAAATGAAGGGTCAAGCCATCAGACTTAAATTGTCAAAGCTAATTTTTTTCAAGGACAATAGCTACATACCTTTAGTAGAATCATCCTTTTCATCGAAATTCTATTTACTTTTGTTTACAATTTAGAATCTCAGAATATTCCCATAACAAACCATAACCACAAGTTCCACAACAAACCGGATAGTTACTTAAGCCTTTGACAAAATATCATTTCGCAAATATAATTTTTTGTTTTTAATTATAAGATCATCTGCTGCTTTTTATTTGGGTTTTGAAAGAATTAATTGACTTATTTAAAAATTATAAAAAAAATTTACCTTATTTTAAATTCTCACAGCCAAAATATTCGCGAATCACGTCAGAGTACCTAAAAGATTACAAACACGAACATGTGTGACGTGTCACGTGATGATTTTGTATTTTCTCGCCTAATCGACAGGCGTCGCTTAAACGTGGTACCACAGGAATACGGAACAAATACTGGTTGTCTGCTCGTTATCGCTCCCGTATTTAACCCCCGTAGAATCTTGGGTCTATTTCTTTATTATGTCTATGGTTGCAAGTTAAGAAAGGTAAGATATCTAGTTCATTTGGTGGAAAGATACTAGCACAAATTTCCGATAAATCGGCGACGGAAGTAGTAATGTTTTGCCATTTGAAGAACACTTGGAGCCCATTCGAACTGTTGGAGCTCATTGGAGCCATTGGAGCCCAAACTTTTTTACCTATACGAGGCTGATATAAGATAATGATTATCGGTACTTAGAGGACAGATAACTTAAGCAATGGTGGTTATTGAAACTAAAAGTAAACACGTACGATTTGGGGGATCGACAGTTTACGTCATTCCGTATGAGGATAGATTAAATTATACATTTCGTCAGTCTTGTTTGCTTACACTGCGAATAAAATGTGTGTACGAACCTCTACTGAAACCAATACTGAAACTAAAACTAGAACGTATGGTGAAAACCAGTGTGTATTTCCAAGTAAACATTGTGAAATCCACATACAGGTATTCGCGCCGATCGCGGTAGTGAGTGTTCCCTATCCGAAATACTTCATGTACCCAAAATTGGACCGCGTGTTTTTTTCTTTTAGGTGAATCTCTATGGGAGTTTAACATTACAATAAAGCTAATAGGTACAGTTTAGGGTACTTTTGGTCCGAAATAGGATACAACTATAGGGCCGGTAATAGTGACTTTGGTCGCTTTTAGGGTACTTTTGGTCCATTTTGGTCCATTTTTGGTTACTCGCGTTATCTTTATCTCTGCGTATCTTTTTCTCAAGTGTTTCAATACTTTAAAGATATAAACTGTTATATAAGACGTGTGAGGGGTTAATGAAAATAAAAAAGCTCTCGACTAGCTCATTTCAAATGGGTATACGAATACGTTAAATTACATTCCGATATACAAATATATATACTTGACGTTCAATACGTTTAAATAGCTTTCCAAAATGCAAATATAGGTAGTAAAATACTACAAAAACCTCTTATTCTACGTTCAATACGTTAAAATAGATTTCAATACGCAAATAAAGGTGGAAAAATACTTAAAAAACACCTTAACTTGGCGTTCAATACGTTAAAACATCTTAACTCTACTTTAAATCGGATAAAATATATTTCAGATATGCAAATACATAGAAAAATACTACAAAAACATCTAAACTCTACTTTTAATACAACAAAATACAATTCCGATATTCAAATATTTAAAAATACTTAATTAATGTACTAAGTTACGTTTAAAAGAACCTTTTGTAAACACGAATTCCTCCAATTGTTAAACATAGATTTCAGATTAGATGGTGTATGCATGATGGGTAAGACTCTTGTCAGAAAGATGAATTCTGCTTTTAATACGTTAAAATACATTTCCGATATGTAAATAGTATAGAATAACACTATAAAAATTCCTTTTTCTACTTTTAATACGGCAAAACACAAATATATACAGAAAATACTAAAAAAACTCTTTACTCTACGTTCGATACGTTAAAATACATTTCCGATACACAAATATAGATAAAGAAATACTACAAATTTAAAAAGGTAGAAAAATACTACACATTAACCATTATGAATTTAAGCTTACAACATCCTACACGAAGAGTTATCTTTAGCTCATGTGTTTTAAATAGCGTATGGAATAAGTTAAGAATGTATTGAAATGGTGTATGTTAAAACGTCGTAGAATAAAGAGTAAAACATATGTTCAGAGTCAGCTTGATTACTAAAGAGAATAACACAGACGTTTCTGGTGTAGTCACGTATGAAGAAAAATACTACAACCAGTGCCGGAGTTAGACTACTGGAGGCCCTGTGCTTAAATACTTATGGATGCCCCCCATAAGTGGTGGATACAGAAAAAATCAAGGGGGGGGTGGGGGGGGGCGCTAAAAGACATCTTGAGCTATGGGTGTAATAAAACATCATCAAATCACATGCAAAGCTTAAGAAAACTTTATTCAAACCTATGCAAGTACAACTACTCGACTGACGAATAAATTGCGTGTAGATAGAAATAAGGTTTATTTCTAAACTGATCTATTTGACTCCCAACTCTTGAATTATTTAAGTGGTCACGTGGACCAGTTGGTTAATAATACGGTAGATCATTTTGAATTAATAAACTGGATACTGGACCGGTGAAGCTCTAGTTTTTGAATAAAAAAACTGGTCCGAGCAATTAATAACCTGGTCTTTGACCCAGTGACCACCACTTATTTCCAAGCCTGGTCAAGGGGGTGAGCCCCCCAAATGTATCCGCCACTGCATCAACGGTGTTAAAGCAAGTCGCGGCTTTTAGAAGGTGTTTCAATATTATACGTAATTTTGAGGTAAAATGCCTTATTTCCAAGTTAAACAATACTAAAACTGGCATTATTTAAAATTCCCTGAAAATAGTCGCGTGTTACTTTAAAAATTTCGTTGCGTGATTTTATGTAATTTTTTCAAATTCGTATAACTGTCCGTGTAATTATGTTTGTAGGATCTGAGTACTAGCATAAGTTTATAGTAATAATATTTAAAAATCTCAATTATATAGAAAGGTAGAGACAAACGTTATAAAACGCGTGTACTGTACTACTGTGGCTACTTTCGCTACGCCAATTTATTTAAATTATAATTATTTGTTTAAAAAAATTATAATATCAAAAAATAAATGGAGACTTTATAGCTTTGGTGTCAAATAAGCAGTTTCGGGGGAATCAGTTATTTATTGTTTGAACAGTTACATTTCAGCTACATTGTGCTAAACCGAGAACCCACGGGAATAAGCCGGATCATCTATACAATATCATATATGTTATTAAAATTTAGTATCGTCCACTTGCTAAATGTATGAACTTATCCGTCCATCTTCACAAAGCGTGGTAGAATTGGAACAACTAACTACCTTTTTATAGAAATGTTTGATGCAGAGAGACTAATGACGACTTAAATGTTTAAATAAACTTATTAAATTTTATAATTTTTTGTTTTTTTCAATTGTTTTTTTGATGATTTAAGTTATTAAAGGAAGTAGTTTAAATCTGCCCCAATACTAGTTTTCGGTGACGTAGGGTACGCGACGATTGTATTAATAGTTGTAGACTAAACTAAGGCTTGTTTCAATAGAAAACAGGGTATTTAAATACGGAGCAGCTACAAAAGAGCGAGAAATGGCTTGTTTCAATAGAAAACAGGGTAATTAAATACGAAAAAACTACAAAAGAAACATAATTTTTTTATTTCAATGAAAAACAGTGAATGTGCATTCGGAGAAGCTACAAAGGGCCAAAGATGGCTGGTTTCAATTTAAAACAAGGTAATTAATTACGAATCAGAGAAAATGGCGAAAGGGGCGAGCTGCAATTTTGGCGCCCCCTAATATAATAATATGGACCAATTTTGGTGCCGCTATACCCTATCGCGCGCACGGCGCACGGGGCGGCTGCCCCGGCCGCCCAGCCCTAGCTACGGCGCTGCGAATCAGCTACAAAAGAACCAGAAATTGCTAACCTAACCTAACCTAACCTTAACCTAACAAGCCTTGAAACGAGCCATTTCTCACTCTTTTGTAGCTGCTCCGTATTTAATCAATATGGACATCAAAATTTTAGTCTACAACTATTAATACAATCGTCGCGAACCCTACGTCACCCAAAACTAGTATTGGGGCAGATGTAAACTACAGTTTTATTAAATTTATTTTAATCGTGGCCGTGCGGCGTTCATAGGTTTTAACAGCACCATCACAGCCTTAAATTGTAGGTGGGGCCTACATATTTTTCAATGGCAAACTGATGTTGTAAAAGTAAACCAATTATTTAAACTGACAATCATAAAATGAAATACTTTTATATTTATATTTATATTTATACAAATACAAATTCATTTGAATTGCATTCATTTAAAGCATGATATAAAGATAGTGCTGTCTTTAAACCTCTACATAATAAAACTTGTCAAAGGTTTGTTTAAATTGTGATTTGCCCTTTTGTGAAGACTGTAGATTAATCTCTTTATTATTCGTGATTGTCTCAGTGGAATAAAAATCATATATTCAATAATCGTATGTAACGAATTTACTTGTACAGTTTTTATACTGAAAACAGTGAAAAGTGTCACTTACCAAGAACTGGATTTTGACAGCGCAACTCGTCACTCCGAGGGAAAAACCGGGAAAGCAGTTCTTCCCAGTGGCGTAGCTGATGGACCGCAGGGCCCGCGGTGCGGGGGGGGGGGGGGGCTCGAGCTTCGGGTGGGCCCCCGCTAACCATAAAAAAAATTAAAAAGGGGGGGCCTCATAGAGATTTTTGCGGGGGGGCCTCTGAGTTCTCAGCTACGCCACTGGTTCTTCCCTTAGATTTTATTTGTGTGGCCGGCACAACGAAGGCCAATAACTACGAGCCAGTCTATGAACTAGCTTCACCAAGGAGGGGAGAGGAAAATCATGCAGTTCCGGGAAAATTGTGCAAATTACTATAAACATTTTGTTGGTGGCAAGGCTCTATTATTTAATGTAAAACCTTTTGGAGGAGAGTGGAAGCCTTGACCAGGCGAAGCCCTTTCAAATCGCGAGGCCCTGTGTTGCAGCACACTTAGCACATACGTAAATCCGGCACTGACTACAACAATCTCTATACTCTACATTCAACACGTTAAAATTTATTTCCGAAATGCCAATATAGGTAGTAAAATACTACAAAATCTCTATACTCTACCTTCAATACGTTAAATTACATTCCAATATGTAAATATAGGAGGAAAAATACTACTAAACCTCTTTCCTTCGCGTTCAATATGTTAAAATAGATTTCTGAAATGCAAATATAGGTAGTAAATACTACAAAAGCCTCTTACTCTACGTTCAATACGTTAAAATAATGACATGCCTCCGATCGAAGCCTCCATTTTTACCTCTCCGAGGGGACAAAGTCCCCTAGGAGGGGTTATACAACGACCGTGTCTGTCTGTGGGTCTGTGGGTTGGTCTGTGGGTGGGTCTGTCTGTCTGTCAGGACTGCGAACGCGTTCGCATTTTCGGTGCAAAGTGTAATCACTGCGTACGCAGTTTCTCAAAGGGTTGGCAAAACCACCGTGTGACGGTGAGCGTTAACGGATTCATTTGCGGTTTGGTTTGGACGGTGTTTTTTCGCTCACCGTCGTGACGGTTTGGTGTATTACGTTTTTGTAATGTTTATGCGTAGGTTGTGAGTGTTGAATTTGTTGTGTTTGTGTTCTGATGGTTGTGCATGTTGAGTCTGTTGTGTTTATATGGGCGTTTTCTCTCCAACTTCTTCTTAATGACTTTGGGACGGACCGAGTGCTGAGTGTAATGCTACCTCTCAACGTCCAATGGCAGGGTTTCCACCAGTTGTACACGGTATTCGTCTTAGTATCAATTTGCGATCGCACCGGGCGGGATTTGAACCCGAGACCTCCTGATTGACAGGCGGACGTTCTACCACAGAACCACCGACACTTGTTACGCCTTATTGAAAATTAGACCTTCAGCTTTATCGGAAGCGTATTTAATAGAGTACGAAATTTTGGTTTAATTGAAATAGAATTGAAATTGAAATTATTGCATCGAAGAAATTCTAATTTAGCGTTTCTCTATTGATTAAAAACAAATGCGCCACCCAGGTTTCGAACCCAGACCATTCGGCTTGGCAGTCGAGCGCTCTACCACAGAACCACCGATAGCTGCTTAGATTCACTGAAATTAAGACAGGCATCGTAAGCATAATAGGTAATAAAGTCTTTTTTTATTAATGAATTTATGAAGGCCTAATCTGGTATTTTTTAAAGGTTAAATCTTGTTTTAGCGCAGTCAGCCGAGATTAGAGGGTTAAAGGGTAGACCCTGTGGGTGGTCCACTTTATTAACGACCTATATATAGTTCTGTTAATTCAAAGGAGATAATTTAACGTTAATTGCTTTAAGAGCTGGCGGTTAGTCAAGTGGCTCTCTGTGCTTTGTTGATGGTAAGGTTTTTGCTTCTTGTAAATACATTTGGTGTGGATATTTGGATATCTACGATTTCTAACGCAGTCAATGATTTCTTGGGTGTGCGAGTCATTATATGATATTGGAAATTGGACGGCATTGGTCTTTTTCATGTGGTATGCGTCACAACGTCAACAGGAAGTGAACGAGTCGTCCACTACCAGATATCTACGGTATCTTCATCAAGGGCGAGTGTTGAAATAAAATGAGCGTTAAAGATGCGGCAAGTATTTCGTAAGCGAGTAATTCCAAAAAGCCTCTGTAGATATTTCTTTCATTAAAATTTGCTTCGTATTATATTTAACTGATAAACTTGTTCTGTAAAAGGGTTTAATTCAATTGTGCATTGTTATAGTACGTCTAACTTACTGTTGTAACTACTTAACTTATGATATTCTGAATAAATTAAAATTGGTCGTTTCGTCTCAATTATTTTAATTATAATTAAAATTTTATACCGGGCGGGATAGAAATGGGTTAATATTTTTAACAAATAACTCTAAATTGCGGAGATATATCTTTAAGGGTTATCTCGAAAAATTAATACCACTAGGGACAATTCTTCCGAGGAGAGGTATATTTTGGCTTGCCAACTTGTTTTATTTAAATTAAAATTGCTCCATTAAATTATGCATTTGTACTTTAAACAATACCTGAATTTGAAATTATATAACATAAAAAAAACAGTTTAAAAATAAAAATATATCAAGGTATTCAACTCAGGTAAAAAAAATAGTTGCATTATGTTTTTATATTTCTTTCTTAATTACAGTGATGCTTAAAAGCAAACCTCAAATCTATAAAAAAGAAAGAGTTTTTTTGACAAGGGATAAATTTATTTTAATAGATGCTTTGGTGATATCTATCAGTGGCAATGGAAAATAATGTACAAAATACTAAAAGTATCAAGTGTTATTAAAATTTTAATTGCTATATTATATTTATGGTATGTACTTGAACCCATCATGGTATTTGAAATAGCCTAATATATGAAGAAAGTATACATATTTCTTAACGCATAGAAAGCATAATTATTTTTATAATATATTAATTAACTATTAATAAGGTTACATTATTTACATAGGGTTCTTAGTTAAAAAGATTCAAGTACCTTTAAAGCTCACAAATACATAAATGTAATATTTATATGCATAATCTTATCGGTATTTATATTATCAATAAACACAAAAATACAAAACCTGATACATTAAATTATGCATTTGTACTTTAAACAATACCTGCATTTGAAATTATATAGCATAAAAAATCACAGCTTATAAATAAAATTACATCAAGGTATTAAAATCAGTATTATCAGTTAAAAGAATTAAATTATTTGCATTGTGTTTTATATTCTTCAATTGTGCTGAAATCCATACGGTAATAAGTATCAAAACGCGATAATATAAAAAGTTCTGCAAAACTAATCCTTCATCGAAAAGTCATCCGAAAGACCCTTGTCTCTTAGTATTGTTGCTATTACAGTATAAACAAAACTATAAACAAAAATAAATCTTATTCCACATTTTTATTTTTTTATGGTGAAGGACGAGGTTTTTTCTTGTAGCATTTACGAATGGAGATTCAAAAGAAATCTGGCAAATTCGTTCGCTATGTCATTTTCTGTTCAGCTGTAGAACGAATAATCGTAATATTACCATTTCAGGGTAATTACGGCAAATTTAAGCTGTACCACACGATCTTCGCTCCGATAAACGAAGGTATGCTCTATCCAAATGCATACAGATGGAAATTAAATAAAAAAAAATAGATACGCAGACAGAATAATATAGGCACGCTGCTTAAATTGTTTATAATATTTGATAAAAAGTACACCGGTTATTGGCGAAAAAATCTGCCACCTTTAATTACTCTAAATATAATTATTAAACAGATATTAAAAACATTATTCTTTATTTTAATTTTCTATTCACTTTTAGTTTTGCAAAGAGACGCGTGCTACAAAGAAATTGGCGGAGTTTATAATAATGTTATTTTCAAGCAGAGCCACGAGCAAAATCTAACTTGCAGCCCAATTTTTCAGTTTTGGAATATGATTCTTAAAATTATTTACTACGTATTGATATTAGTACGGTCTCGCAGGCAGCGAAACTACTAACTCTATATCGACGTTTTAGAAACTCTTACTCCGTGGTTTTTTGCTTTAAATCATCCTAATTATGCCCGCTGGCTTCCCGTACACATTCAAGAGAATCAAGACTTGAAATCAATTCCAGACCCATTAAGAGACGAATTTATGAAGAATTGGTCCTTTGCCAAGACGTCTAGATCCTTTTCGTCGATACCTTTTGACCAGGCTCACGAACACAATACCAAGAAAGTTAAGACAGCAGGTGGTGCTGTTGGGCTAACGGAAAATCCGTTGGCATTTAAACAATGGATGATTTCAGGTCGCGAGCTCTCTAGACTAGCGGAAGAATTTTCCGCGAGCTTCGGTGTTGTAGATCATAATCTAGAACATCATGAACAAGGTCTCGCCACTCAAGAAACCTTCAAGACACACATAAACAAACTAATACAAACTATCTCCTCTTTTGGTAACCCTTTTACTGATCATCAAGAACTAGCAAACTTAACGACTCGTGACATTGCAGATCCCTTTTTAAGTAAAGCTATGAGTGTCATTGATCATGTAGGTCAAGAGCAATACAATAATTCGTTTCCAACGTGCTTACTTGTGGTATCAAATCTATATACGACGCAATTAAACGGAACAATTTTCCACTGTTCAAAAGACCTCTAATAAGGGTCGAACCAAAATCTAAGCAAAAGATAAATGACTTAAAATGTGATACGGTTCTTTTTATTTAACTTTACGTAGCTTGTCAACTACGCCAAGGAAAACCATGCCTGGCTACCATCTCTTTCCGAACATGATAAAATTAGACTACCTACACGCAAAGCGCAGATTTTGGAACTCTTCGAAAGCGCGGAAGGGGACGTTCCCTTTTTTCACACTAAAATATATGACGGGGCTACAGTCATTCACTTTTAAGGATTACTGTTTTGCTGTATTTTTGCCATGCCTACAACGACAGCTATTAGGCTGCAGCCGAATTGATATAGTTTTTGACACCTACAGAGACGACAGCCTAAAGTAATCAACGAGAGAGAAAAGAGGCGAAGGCGTGAGAAAGAAAGTGGCAAATGACACGAGACTTCCAAAGCATTTCTCTCTTTTTTTGAGAAATTCAAAAAATAAAGAACTATTCGGGCTTTTAGCAGAATCGGTTAAAATCGTACAAATTGAAAGTGGAAAAACAGTTTATATTGCGCATGGTGAAACTGTTATATGCAATTCTTCAGATAACAATATGTTCAACTCGAATCACGAAGAAGCGGATTCGAGGATGATCCTTCACATAATACACGCGGCTCTGAACGGTTCAAAGACCATTATGATACGCTCCGTCGATACTGATGTTTTTGTCATCCTGGTTGGCCAGTTCTACCGGTTAAAACACGATTTTCCAGATATGGACTTGTGGCTTTCTTTTGGGAAGGGAAAATTCTTCAGATACTACCACATAAATTCTGTATGCTGCGAGATAGGTGAAGATAAAGCGAGGAGTCTGCCATTTTTCCACGCATTCACCGGATCCGACACAACATCCCAGTTTCCTTGGAAAGCTTGGACAGCGTTTCCCGCTGGAACTGAAGTATTTTCAGTTCCTTGGCACCAACCATTTTCACCATTTGTAATTGAGAGTAAAGAGTTTGCGCTTATAGAACAATATACATGCCTCCTGTACCGCAAAACTACATGTGGCAGTAAAACCAATGATATTAGGCAAGAACTTTTAACAAAAGGAAAAATAGGAAAAGTAATGCAAAGTTTTCCTCCTTCACAAGACGCTCTACTTCAACATACAAACAAATAGAGCGCTATATCAGGCAAGTATATGGCTATCAAGCTATATTGCTATAATTGAACTACCAAGTCCAGATAGATTTGGAATGGAAGACAGCCGAAAGCCACTGGAGGCCACTTTGGATCACAATACCAGAAGCTTCAGCGTCGTGTAGTGAATTAATCAAATGTGGGTGCCAAGCCATTCCACTTTGCTCAAGAAACTGTATTTGCAACAATAACTCCTTAGAATGTACAGCATTGTGTGCGTGCAAAGGTGTATGCGAAAGGGTTATAGAATAAAATAATTTTACGAGTATAAATTTCTTGTTAATAAAGTTTGTAAACAAAACTGAAGATTTGAGAACCTCACGCATAATAGGGGTAACACTCAAATGCTTATAACTTTGCAACGTTTAAAGATATTTTAATGTATAAGGTATCATTTGAAAGCCTATTATAAGGGCCGTCAGGTTGTCGAATTAGTTTTTTTTCAGTGTCGTTATTGTATTTAAATGTGCATTTGTGAAAAATGGAAAGATAAAAGTTTGCGTTTTTTGTCATTTTAATTAAATAAATATTATATTAATCCTTTAAATGTTTCTTGTACTCAATTAATCGCATTTCAATCTTTAATTTAAAAAAGAAAACATGGAAATCTAGCATATAGAACGGGAGATATGTCGGTTTTTGTGACTGGCCCCGTAAAAATCCAAGATGGCGTCGTAATTCAAGATGGCGGACGGTCAGCTCGGGCACCCTATTTTTAAAATAGTGTATTTATAGCGTACATTCACTGTACCAAGTTTGGTACTTTAATCATCTCTGTAACGATCATTTCACTAAGCGACCACACTATATGGAACTCCCTAACGGGATTCTTTGATACTAAAAATTATCACGTGATGACGTATATACTTAACGAAAAAGAGAATTTTTGGGTTCGCAGATAAATCTCCAATAACATAAACTAATCGCACCCTTTTAATAAAAGTGCATTCTTTTTTTTCTCTTAGTATTCGACTCAAGGCAGACGGCACTTACAGACAGGTTCAATATTATAAGATATTTTTTTATTAGGATACCCCAGAAGAAATATTATTCAATACAAGAAGTACATTCGGAAAAATTTAAAAATATTGTAAATTTGTGCTGAAAATATTTAAATTGCTTTTCTGAGTGTATGTTATTTCTATACTTTTTCAAATTATTTTCAAGCAGTCATAAAAGGTAGGAAGGAGGGGAGCCCAACGCGCTCTCAGTGCCGAGCGCCCGAGCCTTGGGGTAATCATTTTAATTAGATTTATCCATTAAATCATGCATAAATCATGATTAAATCAGATTTAAACATTCTAATCATGATTCAACGCGATTTAATCAACATAGTCGTCATTAAATTGAATTTTATCAAAATAATCACGATTAAATCGGATTTAATCGTTTGAGGGGTGCGTCGTTAATCAAGGAAGTGACCTGCCCCTCGATTGTGTATCTGAAATAATTTGTTTATATTACAAAATTTCCCAAGAAAAAGTATAAATTCGACTTATTGAAATTATTTACATTTCATTTTCAAGGTAATAAAGCTTTTTCCATTTCACAGAAATTACAAAATAAGGAGTAAGTGGTTTTCCATCCGGTACTACCTAGCTGTTCCATACGTCACCCATGCTTTTTCCAATTGGAAAAAAAGGTATACCAGCATGGCGGCCATGGCCAAAGGTACGGCGTGACGTCATGCTGCCAAGGTCCTATTGAGAGAAAGTTGAATGGACAATAGAAAGAAAAGAAAAGGGGAACTTAGGGAAAACCCCAGACATGCTCGTGTCCCCTCCAGATCGGATATAAGGTCAGTAGGGGGTCCAGTAAAGGTGACGAGAGCTGCTTGCTCTTCTCGCTTCCTGGAAAATTTTCGTTTTTTTCGGTTACACCACTTTTGCGAAATATGGTTAATCCAAGGTTCCCGCTAAGGGCCACAAAATACTTAGCCCACCTGTGAAAAAACCTTAGCGCCGCTACTGCATCCTCCAACTTTATTATTAGTAGTTCGATGTCTAAACCGAATTTTGAGTTGCGGCGGAATGGCGACGTTTAAGTCAGGTGGGCATAATACCCTGGTAACCCCAAACCATTTTTAAAAACACCCCTTCAGTAGAGCGACAAGCCCCCAATCAAAATGATTTGGGTACATTTGTTAGAATTTCATTCGTCCGAACGGTGGTACAAATGTCCGAATGATCATTTGTCCGAATGCCGGAAAACAGGATCGTATGTCCGAAAACTTATTTCATTTGCCCGAAAAATTTATCACAACTTTTGTTGGTGATTTAGTCGTTCAATTTATGTTAATTTTTCTGGAGAATTTCTTTTGTTCGAACAATCGTTTGTCCGTTTTTTCGAACATTAGGAATTGGTTGTTTTTTTAAATATTGTTAATATAAGAAAATAGTAACATTAAGGTGAACCTAACCTAACCTAAAATATCCACAACATTGATCGATATTAATACGAATATGAAGTAAAATATACAATATATAGATATAGCAGCAATTAAGAAAAAACAACTTGAACAAACAACGATATTTACAATGTAGTTTTTTATTTTTTATTCTTGCACTAAAAAAATCCGGACCAAAAAAAAACCGCAATAAGAAATACTAATTTAGCGACAGAATTCGGACAAGTGATGCTACCGATTCGGACGAATGAAACAAACAAGTTGTCCAATTCGAACAATTGAAACATTTGTTATTTCGGCGGTTCGGACGAATGAAATTCGAACATTTGTTCAACCGTTCGGACGATTGAAATTCGAACAAATGTACCTACCCCATCAAAATTTGGTCCACCACCCTACCCGGTCAGTCTGATTTTGCAGTCTATGAGGATCAGATAGAAGGTGTTGACTGTTCAGGCCCGTGCACCAATAATAATTTCCTCCTGAGATCTCATAAACTGTCTTAATTGGCTTGCGTTGTTGAGTCTTTTCTTATACTACTTAAGCTGTATACAATCCTGATCACCCCTAACCCGTCATTTTTCCAGTGTAAAATATGGACTACAAAAATAAACGTTAGTGAATGGTTACTGCAATTACCATAAACCTCATAAATAAGAATCTTTAACTTAAGAAAAAAAGAAAGACCTAAACAAAACGTAAACAAATATTTTTTAATTTTTACAATTTTTGATGCAAAATATTCCAGGTTGCCTAGCAATTTGATCAAAGTCTGGCCTGCGTGTATTTGCCGATGAAGAGAATGGTATTTGTGGGTTTGTGGTAGAGCGCGTACAGGAATGGCCTGTTCGCGATGAAATAAATAGGACGGGGTTGTGGTTTAACGGAAGCCGTTTTTCTAGTTAGTGTGACTGTGGTGGAAGCTGCCGCTTCGGTGCCTTCTTCGTTGACTTCGACCACGGCTTTCTGAAGCACTTTAGACACTTTGAGCTTCGTCTCGGTGCTGACGCCACTGAAATTTGCGTAGTTTGAGAAAGCCAGTTTCATACCCGAGGACATGAGAGGTTCGTTCAGACCAAAACTGCTTTCAATTTTGTATTTGGGAATGGTGACGACAACTTTCTGTTCATAGGCATTATTAGCCGCGTCTACCAGCGCTCTGCCGGTGAGAATGTCCTCCGTGACGCTGAGGGACTGAGTGGCGTCGTTGGGAAGCGTAAAAATCATGTACATACTTTCACCCGTGTACGGCAACATTAACACTTGCGAATTCAGAGCGGCACTCTCCATGTATTTGAACTTGTCGGTGACGTGCATCAAAGTTGTTATTGTCTTACTGCCTCCCTCGTTGGTAAACGGCTCTCGCTTGCTACGTTTCTGATCAAATTTCTTTTTCCAAGTACCTTTGAAATATATGGCATTCAACAAGACCATTTGCGTATCCCTCGGCAATTTTTCATTCAGAAATTTTGGTATTTTTCCACGCGTGTGGGTGTTCACAAACTGGTTAATTTGTTCTTGACCATTGGCCACGTCAAGGTCGTACTCCCCCGATTGGTAAACCGATTGCAAGGTGTCCTTGAAACTTTGCAGCACCTTCAATTCCTTCTTGACGAAAATAGCGTTCGTAACATCCAGGGTGTAATTACCGGCCAGACCGGGAATTATCTTTTTGTAACCGCCGTTGATTTGACCTTGACTGAATTCGGTGTAAGCCAAAGCTGTTTTCATCTCGTCCGCCGTGTCGGACTTGGCTCCGACCAGCAACATACTCAGGACGGTCGACACGCTGAATGGAGACGCCACGACATTGTTCTGGCCACCGACAATCTTCTTGTAGAAATCGACCGCGAATTGGTTATTGGCGTTCGCGACGGCCACTGACGAAGATTCAGCGACTGTGGATTGATCTCCGATCACGTACAGCACCACGAGTAACGCGAAAATATCGCCCAACTTCATGATCCACTGAAACCTCGGACAATAAAAGAAAACGTCTTTCATGTCCACGACTGAATTAAATACTAGGCGTATTTTATAGAGGTACCTACTATTGTATAACACAAATTACGCGGAACGAGAGAAAATCCACGTAAACTTGTGGCTAACAACTCTAGTACGTTATGCAGGTAGTTGGAGGTCATTATTGCATAATGAATGACATAATGAAAAGAGCGTTAAGGAAAAGCCAGTGAAATAATTAATTCATTCCGGCCTGTTTTCGACTTCACATAGCCTTATTTAATTTCTAATCCAGAGTTTTTATGCGTCTAAGAAATGTAGCCACGGGGAAAGAGATTATCGGAATATTTTTATTTAAAATATATTACGTTAAATTTTAACCGGAATGAACGGGAAAATGGTAAAATATTAGAAACAAATACCTTCATTTATAATTTTCATCTGATTGTTTTGTACTATAGGAATGTTTTTAGCAATTTCTTCTTCGTTTACAATATCCAATCCCGGAAATGTTTTGTCGGTTGAGTCCGAGCCGTGCAGAGGGGGGGGGGGGGGGGCAAGGGAGGCAAAATACCCGGGGCCCGGTGGAAAAAGGGCCGAAAGCATAGGGACCCGGTACAATAGGGGCAAGGTTCCTAGGAAAAAGCTACGCTTACGGCAATACGGGCACATACATCGGCTACCCCTATTCAATTTCTCCAGCACCCCCCCCCCCCCCCTTTAAGGGTCTGCCAGGCTGCGATGACATAAGTTGCCCCTGGGCGCGAAATGTCTCTGCACGATAAACGTATGTCTTCTGTTTGGCCCATCTTAGCCCTAGCTGATAGAAAGGGTAATGATACAGTTCGAGATGCATGGTTTCTGTTTGGTCAGGTGGACAGTGTCTATGATCACAACTCTCTCACGTTATCTTCAACACGAGTTGACCAGTGATGATTTTACGACCGTGGACAGAGCCTATTTACGAAACTGAGAATCGCCCTTGTTTTCATTTCCACGTAGTTTAGCAAAATGTTTTGCTTATTTTTTAAGACTCAGAAGTCGCCATCTATAGAACAAATTCTAAAGTATTTATAATAACAACTTTCACTAATACAATATTTTTTAACTAATTCTAAATATACTTTTGGATAATGTTCAATCTAAAAGGACTCTAAAGAAGTATTTTTTTTCTAATGTTATATTATGTATTAAACCAACAAAATAACATGAATTGAATTAAATTATTTTGCTATGTATTAATGTTATAAAATATAACGCATTTATAAAAAATAAGATTTTTGTGTAAAAGCGTATCACCGGAGCTATATACTGCAGTCGTAGGTTCTTCCTCGCTTAAATTTGTTCTTCGTGATGCCTTTTTAACGCCTTAGTCCCGGCAGAATCGTACAGGATAGCACATTTTTACGCTGTTGCATTTATAGATTTACTTTGTATAAAATGTTACTCGATAGCACTACCTTACGGAATAGTATTTTACTCTTCGTCTTTCAATTCTTGGACGATATTTACCGAACTTCGAATTCAACTTCCTGGCAACCCAATGTAAGTTTTTAAGAGACCCAACTAAGGATTTCATACTGGTATCAAAGGTATCCATATTTATATTTATTTTCTTCCCTACACATTTAACATAAATTTTTTAAAATTTATTATTATTATTATTTTATTTTTGTTGCACAATTGCAATAAAAAAATAATAAATAATAATAAATTTTAAAAAATTTATGTTAAATGTTTAGGGAAGAAAATAAATATAAATTTGTGGGCAAAATTGGATCAAAGATTTTGTATTAAAAATTGGAGGAGCAGTGGACTGTGATTTGAAAGGCGGAATGACGTCATTCTGTTGTTCACAGGAATATTTTTTAATACTTTAAATGAATTTGACATATTAATCAACAATAAAAATAATATATGTCCCTTTAAGGCTGCACATTTAACGAGCTCTAAAACTGTTTTTTCAGTTCGAAGAACTGTTTTTGTTCTAATATATGTCCATTTATGAGACGTGGTGGTTTACAAGAATTACATCCCAATTTCATAATTTGTTAAAAAATTAGTGCTTTCTAAAATTAAAAATTAAATGTTTGTAGTGTCTCTAATAAAAGTGTCGAACTAAGGCCTGCATAGAAAAATAATTTAAAACTCAAAAAATATTGTTATATTAGTTTTGCCTCCTTGGCATTTCAAATTTTAAGGCTCGAAAATTATTAGTTGTCAAACTTAACAGCCGTCAAAAAATTAAATATTAAAAAATACTGATAGTTTTGTTCAACCAAAGATAATACGTATCCTGTATTCGATATCTCGGTGCTTTTACATTGAAGCTGTTACCGAATTCCAGCGAAATTCCGAAAAGTCGGGCTGCTAAATTATGGCAGTGATAATACCCAAGGCCCAAAATTTTAACCTAACTTTTATTTAAATCGATTTAGAATCACCAAATAGCGTAAAGTGACCAAACTTAAGTTGAAATGAAAGCCAACTATATTATTTACCTTTTATCATCGAAGATTTGTTCGTTTTTAATCATTATGTTTAAACATGTTAGAATATGAAAATTAACATTTCACGCGGACAGCCGGGCACGCGGCATTAAACCCGCCGTCAAAACGAAGCCGTGTCGGCAAGTTGGCAACTTTTTTGCGACTTCCAACCGTTCCCGTTGCGCATGCGCGCCAATCTGAAACTTAAAGGGAAAATGGATGCCTCAAAACCGTAATTTCCTGGCTTCAAAAACTTATAATTTCTCGGCGTTATTGATTAAATTATAAATCGTGAAGTGAAACACGCTGATTTTAAACCCGTTTACAGAATTAAAATACGAGAAGTGGTTGAGGTTAGAGCGCGACCCAAAAAAGGCCTAAAAGTCACTCAAGCTGACTTGACGTTTTCCACGACCAAACCCGTAAATTGCCAATATACGCGCAGCAGAGGTGGAAATGGGGAAAAAAGATGAGCTCTAAATATACTACGCGGCCGCGGAGTATAATAAGTCGAGAGTTTCTGGATCTACACCTATATAATGTTTTATTTAATATTATTCTTTTCAAGTTGCGGATTAAGAAAGTACTAAGGCAGCTAGCTGGCTTTCGTATTCGCGGCCGAAGCGAGTCTAGGTGGCACGCTCTTTCGCGATTCATATAGTTCGAAAATGTACAGCTCTAAAATTTTATTATACATATACATATATTTTTAAAAGTGTTCTTTCTAATATCTCATCCATCAATGAATACATTGATAATAAAAGTTAAGTCGATATCTTTAGAAAAATATCTGTGTACATGGTTAGATAATTAAGCCCTTCTTGGCCACATACTTAACGAAGGTATTTTTGGTAAAATAGGGTACACGACGGGTCGATTTTCTGTTTGGATGAATCTATCGAAATACATTTTACGGTTATATCATCTTAATGCTACTCGCATCTGCAATCTCAAAATAACGTCTGTAAAAAGACTGAATTTGGACCAAAATAAAGGCAGTGAGATTATTAATTTTACCCTGGTTGCTATTTTTCTCAATTTAATTTCAGTGGGGGCTCTGCCCTCGTTTGTTTTTCCCTCAGGATCGCCGTCACTGCGGTGAGCAACGGGATAGTCGGTTCCCCAGTGGTGTAGTCGGGCCTGGGGGCCCCCCGGTGCTTTTTTTCAAAGCCAGGGCTCCAACCCGCCTTGGTTTTTCAGTTTTCCCAGGGCGCACCCAGCCTCTTTATTTCATCTTACCAGGGCGCACCCTGCCTCTTCTTTTCCAACTTGCTAGTGCGAACCTTGCTTCTATTTCGTAAATCATCGGCACTGCGACCTGCGTACTAGTTCGTATAAATATTTTGTTTATTAACAATATTAATTTTTAGTACCTTTTATCCATTTACTAAATAATCTTAACGTTTCCTACTTTACTGCTAGCCTTCATACAAACCCCGTCACTCTAGTGGGTTTAAGCACGGTCAACTTTGATCTCGCGCTATAGCGGCCAGCCCATTCGTTGAAGTTACTATGTTAACCTACGTGCAAAAGATATCTGTATGAGTTGTGCGCGCCTAGCGGAATATTATTTTTAGAATAGTTTTTGCATTGAAGCCAATGTAAAAAACTGTATGAGTTCAGCGCCACGCTCGTTATAGCGGGAAAATCCTTGCTCACAGAATTTCGGCGAATGGATTGGCGGCTATAGCGCGATATCAATAATGTATTAAAGTTACTAAGAATATTGGACTACAGGATTCTCATTCCCATCCTCGCAGCCTTTGTAGCTTAAATTAGTCTGCTTTCCCATTAAAGATTGCTATATGGTATGACTTTGAATGCCCCTTAAATGCAGACAAACTTTCTCCACAAAAGCTGCGAGGATGTACCAGGGGTTAATGCTATGCTGAAATATTCTTAGTAACTTCAATAAATTCTTAACGATATCAAAGCTGGCCGTGTTTTAAGCGTCCGGTTATTGTAACAATAACAGTTGTTTCTAGACTGATCATTCTAGTCAACTCGATGACTTTTTTTCCAATTTAAATTTTTTTAATAATTTTAGTGAATGGTGTCATATTTGGAAAACACGATTTTGTTTTTGGTTATATTAGTCTAGTCCACAATTTACGTTTAATGATTGTTAGAAAATATAAATTTTTATTTCAAAAATTATACGTAGAATTCGGTGACATAGGAATGCTGTGTATTATTATTAGCCTAGCCTCGCAGCCTCGAATAAAGGTTGTGTGTATTTATTATTAATTTTGCCTGTAGGAAAGTACCCAGGTAGCAAAACACGTGTATTTATAGTGGAATTTTCGTATTTTTCGTGGATAATACGTGTTTGAAAATTACACAAGTGTAGAAAACGTGGAATTTAGGGTTAATAGCTCACGAAATACAGTTCGTGTAATTTAACACGTGATCTCCTGGTGTCTTAAAGGTTTTTAACTCACGATGGTTTTTTAGTGTTAATTTACACGTGGCCTGAAGGTATGACACTGATCGACCTAGTCTTTGGCGTATGACCAGAAGTAATAGGTGTGACACTCAACGGCTGACTAGTAGTAACAAATAAGTATGATTAGAAGTAACAAATAAGTGTACATATTTATATGTGTGTGACCGTGGATATATTTTGGTTGTGATACCGGCGTTGCAGGTTGCTGTGATTAGCTCAAATAAACTTAACACATTAGAGGGATTGTATTCTGACCGTCGTAAGTCTTGTTCTTGTCTACTGTTGGAATCTCTGGCCTAAAATTTTTTACCTTTAATATAAATTTAACGTTGGAATTCAACGGAAGCCCAAGCGTAAAAGATGTCTGCTGAATAGCGACCGCCATGCAATCATTGGTGAAGAATTTC